>NC_090756.1:80341714-80426466 GCF_036898095.1 Palaemon carinicauda
ACGGCGCATAGGAGATCGATGAAGGGTTGAATTGAATTGAATATAGGATTTAGGCATTAAGCCAAGCACTGGGGCATCAAAGGCCATTCAGCGCTATATAATGAAAATCATTCAATCATATCTGTACACTCACACCATTTAGTATCATTTTAACCTTTAATACAAATCGTAACACTTTCATACAATAAAATCTAGATGTGAAATAAATAGGGATTAAAAGGGTAAAATAAATAAATTAATAAAATCAATTATAGCTCGTAATATGTTATTTTCATTAGTAAAATAAATTTTTGAATATACTTACCCGATAATCATGTAGCTGTCAACTCCGTTGCCCGACAGAATTCTACGGAAGGGATACGCCAGCGATCACTATACAAGAAGGGGGTGTACTCACCAGCGCCACCTGTGGCCAGGTACTGCAGTACTTCTTGTTGACACCACCTCAATTTTTCCTCGGTCCACTGGTTCTCTATGGGGAGGAAGGGTGGGTCAATTAAATCATGATTATCGGGTAAGTATATTCAAAAATTTATTTTACTAATGAAAATAACATTTTTCAATATTAATCTTACCCGATAATCATGTAGCTGATTCACACCCAGGGAGGTGGGTGAAAACCAGTGTACATGTATATCAAGAAGCTAAGTATCCCGTATTTCATATTATCAGTTATTCAAAATAACAATGAAATTATAAGTACCTGGTAGGGAAGTCGACTTGAACCATAACTCTGCCTTTAATAAGTTCGTCTTCCTTACTGAGCGCAGCGTTCCTCTTAGGAGGCTGAACAACCCTAAGGTGCTGAAGTATAAAGGGCTGCAACCCATACTAAAGGACCTCTACATAACCTCTAACCTAGGCGCTTCTCAAGAACGAATTGACCACCCGCCAAATCAACTAGGATGCGGAAGGCTTCTAGCCTACCGTAACAACCCAAAAAACAACAATAAAAGCATTCAAGAGAAAGGTTAAAAAAGGTTATGGGATTAAGGGAATGTAGTGGCTGAGCCCTCACCTACTACTGCACTCGCTGCTACGAATGGTCCCAGGGTGTAGCAGTTCTCGTAAAGAGACTGGACATCTTTGAGATAAAATGATGCAAACACTGACTTGCTCCTCCAAAAAGTTGCATCCATAATACTCTGCAGAGAACGGTTCTGTTTAAAGGCCATCGAAATGGCTACAGCTCTCACTTCGTGGGTCCTTACCTTCAGCAAAGCAAGGTCTTCATCCTTCATGTGAGAATGAGCTTCTCTAATCAGAAGCCTTATATAATACGAAACTGCGTTTTTGGACATAGGCATCGAAGGTTTCTTGATGGCACACCATAAGGCCTCTGATTGTCCTCGTATAGGTTTTGACCTTTTAAGATAGTATTTTAGAGCTCTGACAGGGCAAAGAACTCTCTCTAGCTCGTTACCCACCATGTTGGAAAGGCTAGGAATTTCGAACGATCTAGGCCAAGGACGTGAAGGAAGTTCATTTTTTGCTAAAAATCCGACCTGTAAGGAACATGTTGCTGATTCGGATGTGAATCCTATGTTCCTGCTGAAGGCGTGAACCTCACTAACTCTTTTGGCTGTTGCAAGGCAGACGAGGAAAAGAGTTTTGAGAGTAAGGTCTTTGAAAGAAGCTGACTGGAGAGGTTCAAACCTAGGAGACATAAGAAACCTTAAGACTACGTCTAGATTCCAGCCTGGAGTGGACAATCGACGTTCTTTAGAAGTCTCGAAGGATTTAAGGATGTCTTGTAGATCCTTGTTAGAGGAAAGATCCAAACCTCTGTGGCGGAGAACTGAAGCCAACATACTTCTGTACCCTTTGATCGTAGGAGCCGAAAGAGATCTAACATTCCTAAGATGTAACAGGAAGTCAGCAACTTGTGTTACAGAGGTATTGGTAGAGGAAACTGCATTGGCTCTGCACCAGCTTCGGAAGACTTCCCACTTGGATTGATAGACTCTACGAGTGGATATCCTCCTTGCTCTGGCAATCGCTCTGGCTGCCTCCTTCGAAAAGCCTCTAGCTCTAGCGAGTCTTTCGACAGTCTGAAGGCAGTCAGACGAAGAGCGTGGAGGTTTGGGTGTACCTTCTTTACGTGAGGTTGACGTAGAAGGTCCACTCTTAGAGGGAGAGTCCTGGGAACGTCGACCAGCCATTGTAGTACCTCTGTGAACCATTCTCTTGCAGGCCAAAGGGGAGCAACCAGCGTCAGCCGTGTCCCTTCGTGAGAGACGAACTTCTGAATGACTCTGTTGATGATCTTGAACGGCGGGAATGCATATAGCTCGAGATGGGACCAATCCAGCAGAAAAGCATCCACGTGAACTGCTGCTGGGTCTGGAACTGGGGAACAGTACAAAGGGAGCCTCTTGGTCATGGAGGTGGCGAACAGATCTATCGTTGGCTGACCCCACAAGGTCCAAAGTCTGTTGCACACGTTCTTGTGAAGGGTCCATTCCGTGGGGATGACTTGATCTTTCCTGCTGAGGCGATCTGCCGAGACGTTCATATTGCCCTGAATGAACCTCGTTACCAGGGAGAGGTTTAGACTTCTTGACCAAATGAGGAGGTCCCTTGCTATCTCGTACAGCTTCCTCGAATGGGTCCCTCCCTGCTTGGAGATGTATGCCAAGGCTGTGGTGTTGTCGGAGTTCACCTCCACCACCTTGTTTAGCAGGAGGGACTTGAAGTTCATTAAAGCCAGATGAACTGCCAGCAACTCCTTGCAGTTGATGTGAAGCGTTTCCTGTTCCTTGTTCCATGTTCCCGAGCATTCCTGTCCGTCCAAGGTCGCGCCCCAGCCCGAGTCTGATGCGTCCGAATAGAGATGAAGATTGGGGGTCTGAACCGCTAACGATAGACCCTCCTTGAGAAGGATGTTGGTCTTCCACCACATGAGAGTAGTCTTCATCTCTTTGGTAACAGGAATAGAGACCGCTTCGAGCGTCATATTCTTGTCCCAATGAGCTGCTAGATGGAATTGAAGGGGGCGGAGGTTGAGTCTCCCTAACTCGGTGAACAGGGCTAACGATGACAGGGTCCCTGTTAGACTCATCCACTGTCTCACCGAGCATCTGTTCCTCTTCAGCATGCTCAGAATGCACTCTAGGGCTTGGCTGATTCTTGGGGCCAACGGAAAAGCCCGAAAAGCTTGACTCCGAATCTCCATTCCCAGGTAAACGATGGTTTGGGAAGGAATAAGCTGGGACTTTTCTAAGTTGACCAAAAGACCCAGTTCCTTGATCAAGTCCAAAGTCCAGTTGAGACTCTCCAGACAGCGACGACTTGTGGGGGCTCTTAACAGCCAGTCGTCTAAATAAAGGGAGGCTCTGATGTCCGCCAAGTGGAGGAATTTCGCAATATTCCTCATCAGTCGCGTAAACACCATAGGCGCCGTGCTTAGGCCAAAACACAGGGCTTGGAATTGGTACACAACCTTTCCAAAAACGAATCTCAGGAAAGGTTGGGAGTCTGGATGAATAGGAACGTGAAAGTAAGCGTCTTTCAGATCCAACGAGACCATCCAGTCCTCCTGCCTGACCGCTGCTAGGACCGACTTCGTCGTCTCCATAGTGAACGTCTGCTTGGTGACATAAGCATTGAGCGCACTGACGTCCAGCACCGGTCTCCAACCTCCTGTCTTCTTGGCCACCAGAAAGAGACGGTTGTAGAAGCCCGGGGATTGATGGTCCCGGACTATCACCACTGCCTTCTTCTGTAACAGGAGCGACACCTCTTGGTGTAACGCTAGCCTCTTGTCCTTTTCCTTGTAGTTGGGAGAGAGGTTGATGGGAGAAGTGGTCAGAGGGGGATTGCGGCAGAATGGTATCCTGTAACCCTCCCTTAGCCACTTGACAGACTGGGCGTCTGCACCTCTTCTTTCCCAAGCTTGCCAGAAGATCTTGAGTCTGGCTCCTACTGCTGTCTGGAGAGGAGGAGAGTCAATGTTTGCCTTTCGAAGGCTTGGGACCTTTCTTGGACCTGCCCCTGAAACCGTCTGGACGGGTACTTCCTCGGCTGGGGGCTCTGCCACGAAAGGGCGGAATAAATCTTGTAGCAGGAGTATCGGCCACTGGGGTGCGGTAAGTTCTAGGAACCGAAGGAGCAACCTTAGCCTTACGTGCTGAAGAGGCCACAAGGTCATGAGTGTCCTTCTGAATAAGAGCCGCAGACAATTCCTTGATAAGGTCCTCAGGAAACAGGAACTTAGAAAGCGGAGCAAAAAGTAACTGAGACCTTTGACAAGAGGTGATACCAGTGGAAAGGAAGGTGCAAAGTTGTTCCCTTTTCTTGAGTACTCCCGAAACAAACATGGAGGCAAGTTCGCCGGAAGCATCGCGAATTGCTTTATCCATACAGGATATTATAAGCATGGCCGAGTCCTTGTCAGATGGGGCAGTCTTCTTGCTCAAGGCCCCCAGGCACCAGTCGAGAAAATTAAAAATCTCAAAGGCGCGAAAGACTCCCTTTAAGAAGTGGTCTAAGTCAGAAAAGGTCCAGCAGACCTTAGAGCGCCTCATAGCCGACCTTCGTGGAGAGTCAACCAAACTTGAGAAGTCAGCCTGGGCAGAGGCAGGGATTCCCAAGCCTGGTTCCTCTCCTGTGGCATACCATACGCCCGCCTTAGAAGTCAGCTTAGTAGGTGGAAACATGAATGACGTCTTCCCTAGTTGCTGCTTGGACTGCAACCAATCCCCTAACATTCTCAAAGCTCTCTTAGAAGATCTAGTGAAGACGAGCTTAGTGTAGGCAGACTTAACAGGTTGCATGCCTAGAGAAAACTCTGATGGAGGAGAGCGAGGGGTAGCAGAAACAAAGTGATCCGGGTAAACTTCTCTGAAAAGAGCCAGGACCTTGCGAAAGTCAATGGAGGGTGGTAACGACTTGGGTTCCTCCACGTCAGAAGAGGGATCATCCAGGTGCGCAGCTTCCTCCTCAGAAACCTCATCACCTGAGGGTTGAGAAGCGAGAGGTAAGGTTACAGCGGTATGCTGAACGGCAGAATCCTGACAAGCGGGTGCATATACACTTGCGGATTCATCCTCAAGTCTCTGTTGAAGAGGATGAGGGCTGGTAATGACAAAGTCATGAGGCTGGGAAGAAGGAGGCTCTGCGGGAGTCTGGGGAGCAAGCGTGGTGAGAGGCGACTGTAGTAAAACCTGAGGTTCAGGCTGCAAAGACTGCTCAAGCTGAGGAGAAAGAGGTGGATGCATGCGTTGAGGTGGCTGACTCATTGCATGAGGTTCATGTCTCAAGAGTTGCGCTTGCTTCAAGGGTTGAGGTGGCTGCGCAGTAAGAGGTTCCTGTCTCACGAGTTGAGGTTCTTGAGGTGGGTGCTGCGAGAGTTGAGGTGGCGGCTGGGCAGAAAGAGGCCCCTGTCTCACGAGTTGAGGTTCTTGAGGTACTTGCCTCGAGAGTTGAGGTTCTCGCCTCGAGGAAAGTGGAGGTATCAGCTGCGAGAGCTGAGGTGGCTGCCTCAAGGATGGCAGAGGTTGTCGTACCTCAAGAGGTTGCTGCCTCGAGGATGGTCTTACTGCAAGAAACTCTTGCCTCAAAGGTAGAGGAGGTTGTAAGGCATAAGACTCCTGTCCCCATTGTTGAGGAGGTTGCCGCGTGGTAAGAGGTTCCTGTCTCAAGGAAGGTGGAGGTTGCTGCACAACGCTGGTATCTGGCAACTCCCAGCGCGGTAGCTCACGCATGGAGGTAGCTTGAGGAACCTCAACTTCGTACGTCTGGCAGACTGGACTGCGTAGAGGAGGAGGAGCGCTCGCAGGAGGAGGTGTAACCTTCTCTGCCTGAAACTCACGCATCAATACCGCAAGCTGCGACTGCATAGACTGCAGCAAAGCCATCTTGGGATCAACAGACGTTGAGGTCTGTTGAGGCAGAGCCTTAACAGAAGTTGAGGTCTGTTGAGGCATCGCCTTACCTCTCTTAGGAGGCGTGCAGTCACCTGATGACTGCGGCGAGTCAGAGCTAGCCCAATGACTACATCCGGGCTGTAGAACTCGTGCGGTCTGGACTTTGCGCTTAAGAGGTCTTGAGACCTGAGTCCAGCGTTTTCTCCCCGAAAATTCTTCTGCAGACGAGGAAAATAAGGGCTCAATCGTCTGAGAGTGGAAGTGACGATCTCTGTAAGATACGCCCGCAACCACTGAGGATACTACTGTGCGCCGATCAAGGCCTGCCGAACCCTTTTGCCCTTCGACATTGCTTCTCCCCTGGGCTTGGGAGCTTGCAAGAGGTCCCGGACTGGGAGGACGACTGGCACGCACAGAAGTACCCTCACGCACAACACTGACACTGACACTAGCACTCGGCACAGCACTGGCACTACCACTTCCCAATGCACTTTTCACTTTAAGTTCCTTGACATCTGCCAAGAGGAACTTGTGGTCACTCACTACCGACTCCACTTTATCACCTAAAGCCTGAATGGCACGTAAAACATCAGACATATCAGGCTGAGCACAAATAGTAGGATCGGGGGTAGCCACTACAGGGGGAGGAAAAGGTTGAGGATCATGGGGTGAGGAATAAAGCGAAGAGCGAGCCGAACTCCTCCTAACTCTCTCTCTCTCTAACTTAGTAGTATACTTGAGGAATCGAACAAAATCAAGTTCCGAAAGTCCGGCGCATTCCTCACATCGATCTTCCAACTGACAGGATTTTCCCCTACAGTCGGAACAAACGGTGTGAGGATCAACCGAGGCCTTCGGAATACGCCTAATACAAGTCCTACATCGTCTTTGGGGAGGAGCTTGAGAAAGGTCGGACATCTTGAATCAAAGAACAGTCAAGGGGGATTCCAATTAAAGCAAAATATCGTTAACCATTAATCAAATCAATCTAAAAGCTATCTAAGCTAAGAGACAAGTTTCCTGTATAGCGAAAGCTGAAATCTTAGAGCAATACTTCACCAAAAACCGTGAACAAGACTCCAAAATTATAAGCGTATCCATGTAGGTCTTGCCGGAAGCACGACAGAGGAAAAATTGAGGTGGTGTCAACAAGAAGTACTGCAGTACCTGGCCACAGGTGGCGCTGGTGAGTACACCCCCTTCTTGTATAGTGATCGCTGGCGTATCCCTTCCGTAGAATTCTGTCGGGCAACGGAGTTGACAGCTACATGATTATCGGGTAAGATTAATATTGAAAAATAACCCAATACTTTGTATAAATTTTCTCAAGTTCAGGGTATTACAGTTTTCCCCAAGTATATCTCTTAAAGGTTTGTCCTGGAGTAAATGTGTCCTCCTCTGAAGATAAAAAACAGGACAATCGACTAAAATATGTTTAACATCCATTGTCACTTGACAGGTATTACAAAGAGGGGCCTGTCTCCCTTCCCCACTCTTCATTAAATAATTGTGCGTTGCATGTGTATGGCCAATACGCAGCCTAGTTAAAATAATGGTATCCCTTCTACTTGTAGAATTACAAGATGACCATTTATCTACCAATGGGTGGATTTGTTTCAATTTTGTATTGGTGGTCAGTTCAGACCATCGAGCTTGCCACTTATTTTTACAGTAAAGATGAATCTCACTTTTAAGATCTTTGTAAGGAATACTCAAGGGGGATGGATTACTTAGCCCTGAAGCTTCCTTTGCTGCCTTATCTACTTGTTCATTCCCATCCACCCCAACATGGGCAGGGACCCAACAGAAGTGAACACTGATACTCTTCCTAGACTGCAGAAGTACTAACCAGTCCTGCACCTCTTGTACTAGATGATGGCCTGGCATAATTTGTTTTAATGAGAGTAAAACACTATTGGAATCCGTAAAAATTGTATAAAAACTATTTTGGTTGCCATTTTTAAAAATATGTTGGACTGCGAGAATTATAGCGTACAGCTCAGCAGTAAATATCGAACAAGCGGATGGGAGTTTCCTTCTAATAACAATATCCCCCACCACAGCTGCACTTCCAACTCCTGCAGCCGATTTGGAGCCACCTGTAAAAACATGTTTCCCATGATGTTGAGCAGCATGATTTAAAAACTCACTTTTCATTACCCTACAGGGTAAGGTATTTTTCCCTCCTGCCATAAAACATACTTTAACAGGTGGATTACACCAAGGAGGAGACTTGGGATATCCTACCTCTGCTATCTGTGCTGTTAACAAGCCTACTTCTCTAGCATCATTTTTCAGCTGTACAGTGAACCCTCGCTACTTCGCGGTTCGACCATCGCGGATTCACCACTTCGCGGATTTTTTTCATAAGGCATGTATATACATATATCGCGGATTTTCCGGAAATTTCGAAAATACCGCGATGTGACCGATGGTACGAGATAGGAGAAATAAGGATTTTTTTCATAAGGCATGTATATACATATATCGCGGATTTTCCGGAAATTTCGAAAATACCGATGGTACGAGATAGGAGAAATAAGGAAAATTGAATCATGATTGATTTTCAATATAAATGAAACTTTGAGGAGCAACAAAGATATCATTTGTTTGAGAGATAGAGAGAGGTAAGGAATGGGAGGTAGTGAAAAGTAGCCCACAGAGAGAGAGAGAGAGAGAGAGAGAGAGAGAGAGAGAGAGAGAGAGAGAGAGAGAGAGAGAGAGAGAGTGTGTTGTTTTAAATGTAATAAACAAAAAAAATTTATAGGTTATAACACATTAGTGCTTATGTAATATCAACTGTATACTGTAGACGGTTTGAATAAGTTAAGAAATGGTATAAACGATACTTTGTTGGTGTATTCCTACACTCTCATGAGCGGCAACTAGACGTCAGCTGATCTAATCACAGCCAAAAGTAAAACAAAAAGAAGTCAACAATACTCGATTTTTAAAACACACCCGAAATTTAAAAACAAAAGGTACATGCTTTCTTAATGTGCAATTAACTATTTAAAGAGTAGCAATTTTCTAGAATAAAATGATGTTTCCCTAGAAATAGTGGTTTGCTGATGAAATCAGATGCAGTATTTTTAGCAACGATTGAAATGGATGTAAACTCGGAATATTTTTTTCATTTCGTATTTAATTGACACTAAGAAAACTAATTTTAGTTTCTTCATCTATATGTAAGTATTGTATAACACAAAGAGAGAGAGAGAGAGAGAGAGAGAGAGAGAGAGAGAGAGAGAGAGAGAGAGAGAGAGAGAGAGAATGAATCAGCTGTTGTAATTGAATGGCTTGTTTTTGTTTCGTGAGAATTTCATCGCCACGACTATAACAACAACATACTGTACTGAACTTTACAGTATTATACAGACTACTGTAATATGATAAAGTAAACTATTTGTAATATCCTATTTTATTTGAAATGGGGCTATTTCTTTTGTTTAAAATTTACATTTACGTACGTAAGACAACTCTCTCTCTCTCTCTCTCTCTCTCTCTCTCTCTCTCTCTCTCTCTCTCTCTCTCTCTCTCTCTCTCTCTCTCTCGTAAATTGTTTTCTTGCTTTGCTACGCATGTATGATTTTATGTAGATACGGTAAATAATATTTGTAATAAATTTTCTAAAAGCTTTTACTGTAATATCATTATTTATCACTTTCATCATGCACGTTAAATGCCTTCGTTTGTTTACTGAGCGTACTTTATTACGCCGTCGTTTCAGGCGGCGTCATAAAGATAAACATTTAATTTGGAAGTCCTAAGAAAAATTAAGTAAAACATTGGTACAGTAATAACAAAATCAACATACTGTACTGAATAATCAATATAATTGATGCAAAAACTAACCTATACACAGATGTGTAAATGCGTTTGTTTCTTCATTATGATCAGAGATAAACGTAAACAAAACATTGGTTGCCATTTTTTATAGTGCTTTTTAGCGTGTTTAGGAAACGCATGATATAAAATCGCCTTTAATATTTGTGCCTGTTTTAGTTTAGGGTACTGTAGTACATGCATTAAGTGTTCTGTACATTAAAGGGTAGTTTGTTAACAGTACTACGTACAAGGGAAGGTTTTAAAAGTCTGAATATACATGTTAAATAAATAGGTAAATATGGTGTCACTACTTCGCGGATTTTCACCTATCGCGGCCGGGTCTGGAACCTATCTACCGCGATAAACGAGGGTTCACTGTACTTCCAAAGGCTTAGGCACTTTAGATCTGTTAGGAGCCCGATCTAAAGGCGCCCTAACATATTTACAGTTAGGATTGTTTCTCACAGCAAGGGACCTAGCTAAAAACCTCAAACTCAACTCCTCTCTGCGAATGGAAAGGGGAGGTATGCCAGAATCAACATAGATACTGTCAATGGGAGATGTTCTGTAAGCACCTGTGCAGATGCGAAGCCCAGCATTGTGAACAATATCAAGTTTTCCAAGTAAAGTCTTTGTAGCTGACCCATATATTTGGCATGCATAGGCTAACTTGCTCAGACACAAAGATGTATGAATTCTAAGCAAAGTTGTTCTATCAGCACCCCAATCAAAATGCGATATCACTTTCAGAATGTTCAGTGACTTCTTAACCCTGATAGATAGGTCATTTATCTGGGGACCAAATGTCATTTTCTTGTCGAAAATGACTCCAAGAAACTTGACACTATCCTCATATGGCAAAATACAATCATTTAAGAAAAGGGTGGGGGTCTCTTCCCTTTTACGAGTACAAGTAAAACGAATGGCTTTGGTCTTCTGAGGAGAAAACATGAATCCACGAGAATTTACCCATGCGGAAGCAGCATTTATTGCAATTTGAAGATTTTGGCATGCTTGTAGTGCAGATGATCCACTACAATAAATTGCAAAGTCATCGACAAATAGTGATCCTTGTATGCCAGAAGGTATGTGACTAATGAGACTATTAATAGCAACAGCAAACAAGGTCACACTCAATACGCTGCCTTGGGGGACACCTTCTTCTTGCATGTAGGATGAAGATAGTTCTGACCCTACTCTCACTTTAATGGAGCGGTTTGATAAAAATTCTTCAATAAAAGAGAACATATGTCCTCCTATACCCCACGAGGCCAATTGCTTTAAAATACCACCCCTCCAGGTGGTGTCATATGCCTTTTCGAGGTCAAAAAAGACACCCACCACTTGGTTTTGGTTAGAAAAAGCATTTGAAATTTCCCTTGATAACATCAGCAAAGGGTCTAGAGTACTTCGGTTCTTCCTAAAACCAAACTGTCTGTTAGATAAAAGATTTTTTGATTCTAGATACCACACAAGTCTGTTGTTGATCATTCTCTCAAATAGTTTGCATATGCAACTGGTCAAGGATATGGGCCTATAACTAGATGGCAGTTCTGGGTCTTTACCAGATTTGTGGCCTGGAATTACAATTGAAGTATGCCAGGAATCAGGAGATGTATGGGAAGCCCATAGACCATTAAAGGTTTCTCATAAAAATTCCTTGGTATCCACTGGAAGATGTAATATCATTTCATACCGGATGCCATCCTCACCTGGGGCAGTTAAAGAAGAGCTGGAGATAGCATTTTGCATCTCCTCCATACTAAAAGGCAGGTTAAAACCTTCAGTATTTGAAGAAGCAGGAGGAACAACAGATGTTGATGCTCTAATTTGTTGAAATGCTGGGGAATAGTTGTCAGCACTTGATACATGAGCAAAGTGCTTAGCAAGAACCTCTGCTACATCTTTGGGGTCAGATATATATCTATTATTTTCCCTTAATATTGGTAGAGGCTTAAGGACGAATTTACCTTGAAGTTTTCTAATATTGTCCCATATTTCCTTTGAAGGAGTTTTGGTATTAATATTAGATATATATTTCTTCCAAGATGCTCTCTTTGCTTTTTTAAAAATTCTTTTTTGTTTGGCACAGGCTCTGAGATATGCTATTTTATCTGCTAAATAGTTTGTCCTCAAGTATCTTCTGAAGCAAGTTCGGGTCACTTTTCTTGCGTTGGCACATTCTTTACTCCACCAAGGAACTACAGAGCGATGAGGTAAACCGCATGTTTTAGGTATAAACTTGCTAGCATTATCATCAATAATATTTTCAAGATGTTGATAGGCATGCACTGGAGATGTAAATTCATCATATTCTTTATCAGTGTGTGAACAGTTTTCATAGGTTGCCCAGTCTGCCTCATCTATCTTCCATTTTGGTGGGCACTGAGAAGGAAGATTATGGACATAATTTAACATTATTGGCCAATGGTCACTGCCATGTAGGTGTTCATTTATTGACCAAAGGTAGTCCAATCGAATGGATGAGGAACAGATTGACAAATCAATGGCTGATGTAGAGTTGTGGAATACATCATACCTAGTTGGAGAACCATCATTCATTAGTATTACATCATTGTTGTCGATTAATTCTTCAACAAGATTACCCCATCTATCGCACACATTTCCACCCCATAAAGTATGCTTTGCATTAAAATCACCCATTAAAATAAAAGGGGCAGGAAGCTGATTGATCAAGTCATGGAGGTCAGAAAGTCTAAGCCTTCTTGGATTACCAGCATGATCTAAGAGGAAAAGTTCTAAGGATGGTTCAATATATAGCGAGCATAAAGTTAATTTTTTTCCCGATATGAGTTCTAACTGCACATGCCTGTAGTGGTGTATTGAGTGGGATTGTTTCAAATTTTACAGATTTGTGAATAATAAAACCTGTACCACCTTGAGCTCTTGCACCTTGCAAAGGAGGGGATCTACAAAAATGATAATTGAGTCCAGGATTAAATGGTTTGTCACTGATCTTGGTTTCCTGTAGGCAAATTACCTTCGTGTCTGAGTCCCTGGTTAAAGTTTTTATTTGCTCAATGCTAGTACTTAGACCTCTGCAATTCCACTGGATGATAGACATTATCTTTTGTTATTATTTTTCTTTGTCTCATTTGTCTTTTGGGACTTTTCAGATGAAGCCATGTTAGGCCTGGAGATGGAAGGCTTTACTAGGCCACCACTCTTCTTTTCTTTCTTTCTAGGATCTTTATAAGAATCAACCTTAGGATCATGAGCAGTAGGGCACTTACCTGACATAGATGAAGGTGAGGATGATGGGGACCTTTTCCTCTTTGGAAGATCTTGTTTTCCAATCTCCATCAAATCAGGTAGAGATTCTGCCTGAGACAATACATTTAAGGTGGTGGAAGCCACATTGGCTTCCTTGGAGGATTGTGCAAGAACTTCAACAGTTCGAGCACTTAACCCAGAAGGCTGGGCTACTACCTCTAGGGGAGATGCTCCTATCGGTGACAATACTTTTGGTGTGTTGGACACCATATTGACCTCTTTGGAGGTTTGTGCTCTGGCTTTTATAGCCTGAGCACTTGACCCAGATGGCTGGGCTACTACCACTAAGGGAGATGCACCTGACGGGCCAGGTGCTGCCACTGGTCCCCCTGTGGTAGTAAGGGGTAGTGGATTAAAATCTTTTGTTGGCATCTTAACCGCGCGAGCAAAATTAAGTTGCCGATTGAGTAAATGCTTTGCATAACCTACACTTATATGTTCAGCATTTGCTTTCAAGATTGCAGCTTCTTCATTCTTGTATTCTCTACATCTTTTATCATTTGGTTTATGATTATCTTTACAGTTTGCACAGGTTGTATCTCTGTTGCATTGGCCATGTTCTAACAAAGAACAGTTAATACAGATCTTCGTATTATTGCAGTACCGGGAAGGGTGACCGTACTTGAAACAATTAAAGCATTGTAAAGGCCTAGGTTTATATTCTCGAACACGTACTCTTTCATTCTCAATAATTATATGATCTGGTATAACAGGGGTTTCAAATGTTAAAACTACCATGCTTGTTTGAGGGATCTTACTTACTTTCCAAACATTAGCAGGCCACATGTCCAGAATTTCTGGTTCTGAGAATTCATATAGATCTTTATCAAAAACTACTCCTTTACCATAGCTGAAGCTCATATGTGGTTTAATATCCTTAATAGGATCAATTTCTGCAATCTTCATGCCACAAAGCATGTGAGCTTGAGTATCTGATTTTGCATTAATCAAAACAGATTGCTTACCGTATCTACTAATATCCTTACTTTTAATTAAACCAACTTTTTTTTGTATAAATTTACTAATCTTATAATAGTTATAATTATCTATCTTTCCAGATGCAATTATCCATGTTGGGGGCTTGGGGGTTCTTACTTCTGGAAGTCTATGCTCTATTTCTTTTTCCATCCATTCTTCTGGTTTATATACCTCTAGGTGTCTTGGTGCTTTATCACATAAAGCCCCAGAAATCAAACAATTGTCAATTTTTATGCTCTCTAAATTTTTATTTGCTTCTAAAGCAATCTCAAAACTTGAAAATGATACCCAAGCTTCCCAAAAGCCTTTACTACCGTTAAGCTCCATTAAAATTTCTTTGATTGCTCCAAATCTACAGAAGGCTTCATGAATTATGTCATAGCTACAACCAATTGGTATGTTTTTTAAGTGGAGAATTTTCAGATTTTTTGTTGGATCTGATAATGAGCCAGAACCAGAGAGTAAAGTATTACGGTTATTACAAGCATCATTTTCCACCAGTGCCGATAAATTGTCTTTAACAACACTGGTCAAAGAAGTATTGTTGGAGGAATCCTTTTTATTGCCGAGGTTGTCAACAGAGCTTTCCCTATTTAAACAAGCAGAAGTCATCAACGGTGTCTGGGGTTCGCCATTTGATCCAGGAGTACGGGGAATATTAAGTTTACTCATTAATTATTTTTTCAGGGGGAGGGAAGGGGTCATAACAATGAAAAAAAAAAACAATGGGAAAAAAATATAGTTTAAGGGAGAGAAAAAATTAAGACTGTCTGAAATTCCAAAGAAGACACCGTTAGCCTTTCCTGGAATTAATTTCTCCACCAATGACACCTGTGAAAGCTGCTTACCAAATGTCCACTCCCTACCCTACCACAAAGGGATGGTACCACTATGATTAGAGTGGCTCAAGTGTATGCCAAACCCGCTTGATGGGACTGAGAGCATTTCAAGAATACAATCATCCCCACTCTAATCATAGTGGCAGGCAAACCGGACAGAATGCCGAGAGTCCTATCTCTATAAAATCGCCAACCCCTGGAATCCGAAGGCCAAATTTCCTAAGAGATAGTTCCGCGTGCCAGTATGGGAATACTGACACTCCTAGGTGTCCAAACATTTTCGGGCAGTTGGCAAGACCACCACAGCTCCCACAATTGATTTTGAAATAAAAACCGATCATGGATACAATGTCCCCTCTAAAAAACCTGGACAGTGAAATGGGTAAAAGAGTTTTGACAGCAAGGTTGGAGACAGCTGATAATTATGAAGGAGGAATAAGCAATAAGAGGTAATAGAAAAAGAATGAGAGAAATTTAGAGTCAAACTGAGGAAAAGAAATTCCCCAGTTCGAGAGCCCTCTTGCCCGTCACAAGCCTTCAGCACGGGAATGATATGCCGTGCTGAAGCCCAATGACTTCATCAAGGCATTCTCTCGTTAAGAGGGGGAGAAGATGGGAGCCGTCCCCTTAAACGACATCCAGTTCTGGCCAAGCTTTAATGCTTACCCAGAATGCTTCATCCGGTTGAAGCAGGAGCCAGCGTCAAAAGAGGAGACGGAACCCAAGGAGGTCATGGTATTCGACCACGACAAGGCACAGGCTCTCTTGTCAAGTAGCCTGAAGAAGGTGGGTTACACGAACTGAAAGTGTCCGCCTTGAGCAAGAAGCATCCCACCTTTCTTGCTCCTGCTTCAATAGCCTTCCCCTTCGAGTCAAAGGCTTTTAAAGATGTTGCCAAGGCAGTGGAGGCAGGCAAACCATGACCTACACTAGAGGAGTGTAGACCTCTGTCGTTAGCCCTGCCCATGGAGGATAAGGATTGGAAAGAAGTCCACCTGACCTTCTCGGTAGGGAAGTTGGATGGAGATATCGTTGGACGACAGTTCAGCAATAATCTCCCGAAACTGTCAGACTTTCTCTTGCGTAGGGAGCAAGAGACGAAGGAGAGACTTGCGGCATCCTATCCCTACAGAACTGCATGGAAATGTGTGCAGGCCTAAAGAGCACCCCAGATATGAACATGGTCATGGCTGAGATGCACATGGCCACCTTAGTCAAGGACTTGTATGGCTTTATGAAAGCCAGAAGAGCATGTAGAGAGTTCGTGTTTGCTGCGGCAACAGTAAAACATGAACCCAGGAAGTTGATGGCTTCCAACATCTGGGGTAAAGACCTCTTCCCTAATGAAGTGGTCAAAGAGGTAGTTGACAAAGACGCCACAGAGAATAGAAATCTTCTCCAGAAGTGGGGCATGTCATCTAAACGTAAGTCTTCCTCGGATGCGGGTCCCCAACCTAAGAGGAAGACCAAAATACCCAGACTACCTTCTCGGCCTGCCCAGCAACACCATTCCATAGTCGCCATGATCGCAGTGCCCCAAGTGGTTGCTCAACCGCAAACCACATTCCAGATGGTGCCTCAACAGCTGGTTGCCCAGTCACCAGCATTTAACCCCAGTGTTCGAGAGGCAAAACACTACCTTTCGTCCCAAAGGTAGAGGCTTCAGACGGAGCTCCTCAAGACACCCCTCACGAGGTAAGGGAGGACGCGGTCAGGGAGGTAAATCCTCCGGACAATCGAAGTAATGAGATGCTTCAGATAGGAGGGAGTCTCCAACACTTTCAGGATCGTTGGACCTTCGATCCTTGGGCCCAGAGCCTAATCAAGAACAGACTTGGATGGAGCTGGAGCAAGCCTCCACCATCTTTTCCTCAATTCTTCCAACATTCCACCCCCTCATTGGAAGAATATACCCTAGAACTCTTGAGCAAACGGGTAATAAGGAGAGCAAAGTCCATCAAATTCTAGGGAAGGCTGTTTTGTTCTCCCAAGAAGGACTCAGACAAACTCAGAGTCAGTCTGGACTTGTCACCACTCAACAAGTTCATCGAGAACAGCAAGTTCAGCATGTTAACCCTTTAGCACATAAGGACCCTGTTACAAAAAGGGACGTACACAGTCTCAATAGACCTGGCAGATGCTTACTGGCATATCCGAGTCAACCGCCCTCTTTCCTCCTACCTACGATTCAAGCTACGGAAAAAAAAGTATGTCTTCAGAGCTTAGCCCTTTGGACTAAACATAGCCCCAAGAATCTTCCTGAAACTTGCAGATGCAGTCATTCATCAACTATGCCTAGAAGATGTTCAGGTAGCAGCGTACCTGGACGACTGTCTAGTGTGGGCAGCATCTAGGACGGCTTGTCTGCAAGCATCCAAGAAAGTGATCCAGTTCCTGGAACATCTGGGATTCAAGATCAACTTCAAGAAATCTCGACTCTCTCCAGCTCAGGAGTTTCAATGGCTGGGAATCCATTGGAACTTGAAGTCACACCGCCTCTCCAGTCCCCGAGGGAAGAGGAGAGAGATCGCGGGGTCTGTCAAGAGACTACTGAAATCCGACAGGATCTCAAGACGCCAACAGGAAAGAGTACTGGGCTCTCTCCAGTTTGCAGCAGTTACAGACCCAGTGCTAAGAGCACAGCTGAAAAGATGCGTCAGGAGTCTAGAGAAGATACGCATCAAACGTGCAAAGAGATCTAAGAAGACCGATACCGACCTTACAACGATCACTTATCAAGCCATGGTCCAAGGCCAAGAACCTAGCGAGGACTATACCCTTGCTACCACCTCCACCATCGGTAACCATCCACACGGATGCCTCGACGGAAGGATGGGGAGATCACTCCCATCAGAAGAAAGTCCAAAGGACTTGGTCTTCTTTGTTCTAGACCTTTCACATCAATATTTTGGAGGCCATGGAAGTCCTCTTGACGTTGAAAAAACTCTCCCCTCGCAGTTCAGCCCACATCAGGTTGATCTTGGACAGCGAAGTGATAATGAGATGTCTGAATCAACAAGACTCGAGATCGCCCCATGTCAGCCATGTGATATTAGCAATCTTTTGTTTAGCAAAAAAGAAGAGATGGCACTTATCAGCAGTTCACCTTCAAGGGTTCCACAATGTGACAGCGGACGCTCTATCCAGGCTCAAGCCGATAGAGTCAGAATGGTCCCTAGACGCAGACTCATTCTCCTTCATCTTGTAAAAAGTCCCGGAACTGCAGATCGACCTCTTCGCGACGAGCGACAACAAGAAACTACCTCGATATGTAGCCCCATACGAGGACCCCCTAGTGGAGGCCACGGACGCCATGTCCCTCGATTGGAACATATCCCTCGATTGGAACATATGAACATCAGATTTACCTGTTCCCTCCTACTAATCTCTTGCTAAAGGTCCTCAACAGGCTGAGATCCTTCCAAGAAATGGCAGCTCTAGTGGCTTCCAAGTGGCCCAAGAGCAACTGGTTCCCTCTGGTAATGGAACTGAAGCCGAGACTGGTCCCTCTATTGAACCCAGCATTATCTCAACAGGTTCAGAAGTCGACTGTCTTCGCTTCATCACAGAGAACCCAAAACCTTCATCTCATGATTTTCTCGCCTTAGCGGTTAAGAAAAGATTTGGGATCTCAAAAGGCAGTATAGACTTCTTAGAAGAATACAAGTCCAAGTCAACCAGAAGACAATATGAATCGTCTTGAAAAATATGGGTAGCTTTCGTTAAAGCAAAAGGACCGAAAGAAATCTCAATAGACTTTTGTCTGTCTTTCTTTATCCCCCTTCATGAACAAGGTCTGGCAGCCAACACGATAACTACGTGTAAGTCAGCCCTGACTAGACCTCTTCTATATGCCTTCCAAGTGGAACTGACGAACGATATCTTTAACAAGATCACGAAGTCATGTGCTAGACTTAGGCCTGCAGCTCCTCCGAAGCCCATTTCATGGTCCTTGGATAAGGTCCAACATAATGCTTCAACCGTGAACAATGAAGATTGCTCCTTTAAGGTCTAACCCAGAAAGTTATTTTCCTGTTCACTATAGCCTCAGGGGATAGAGTTAGTGAAATAGTGGCCCTATCCAGAAACGAGGGCCATATTCAGTTCACAGAAGTGGGAGAACTGAATCTTTTTCCTGATCCAACCTTTCTCGCCAAAAACGAGCTACCCACTAAGAGATGGAGTCCCTGGAGAATCTGCCCTCTGAAGGAAGATGTCTCTCTGTGTCCAGTAGAATGTCTAAAGGTCTATCTTAGAAGAACTCCAGACTTCAGAGGAGGACAGTTCTTTAAAAGAGAAACTTCAGGATCAAACTTATCCCTAAAACAACCGAGGGCGAAGCTCACCTACTTAATACGCTCTGCGGATCCTGACAGTTCACCCGCAGGTCATGATCCGAGAAAAATTGCTTCATCACTGAACTTTTTTCAGTAAATGGATGGAAGTCATCCAGAGTGTTCTACAAACATTATGCGAAGCAAGTGCATGAACTGAAGCATGATGTGGTGGCGGCAGGTAGTGTATTAAAACCTGTCGTCTAGTGCTGCGATGAACAGTGAATTGATTGGAACTCTCAATTAGGGTGAAAAGGTGTTGACACCTTCCAGTGCAATACTTTTCAAGTGAGTGTCACCATGGTGACACTAAAGACTGTTAAAAAATCTCAGGTGTAGAATTATACAGATAACACTTGTGTCGTGTGTACTTTTACACAGTGTTGATAATATACAACATTTACAGAAAACTATATTGGAAAATTTTATCAAATTTTCAAATTTCATACTGGCACTAATCCTTTCTTCCCTTTCAGGTAGAAAATTTTTCTGTTTAAAGTTGAATGTATTATTCCCTTAATATATATTACACTTGTTATTCTATTTTTATTCATGTATCGTAAATAAATGTCTATCAAAGTGTAAATGAGTTTTATTTTGCCCCACAATTAGCACAATAAAGAATAGCCAGAGTTCTCTTCCTTATTTACCTAAGTAAACCTCATAACATTGTATGCTTGACAACAATGAATATACTGTAGTTGATACTTATTGTTACGACAACATATAAAAACCGTGAGACTTTCGTATATCTGTTTGTTCCTACAATATATGCAAACCTTGAGACCCCTTTTCTACTGTCTAGTATGACTCTTCCCTGCAGGGGGCAGGAAGCCCTAACATTGTTACATGATTAGTGGTAATGACATATAACGATAACATCATATGTCTCAATGGTCCGGATGACCATAGAAAAAATTTGTCCCAAGGTTAAGGCACCTATAAAAATCCACAGACACAGTGCTTTCTAGTAATTCTCTGGTAAACTTCCATCAGGACGACATGACTTGAGCCCAAATATGGATTTTGAAGCGAAGCGAAAAACGACAAATTCGGAGATAATTTGTATTTTTCCTAACTATACAAACCTTAGCTATTTAATATGGGTAATTACTTTCGGCGTAGCTGAAAGGACGAGCCATTAAAATTTTAACGAGGGTTTACTACCCCACCGCTACCGCCCTCACACACCTGTGTGCTAAGTTCACTTTGCTTAGAGATAGGTTCACGAGGGACAGGGCTGGCGGGCAAGTTTGATTAAATAGCTAAGGTTTGTATAGTTAGGAAAAATACAAATTATCTCCGAATTTGTCATTTGTTCTGTAACTGAAATACAAACCACGTTAACTAATATGGGTGACTCAACCCTTAGGAAGGGTGGAAAAAGTCCCAGCCATACTGGCTTTTGGCTTTTGCCCGGGGACTCATTATCTGAGTGTGTCAGCACTCGACAATAAAGAGTCCCTGCACCTCGCTCCCACCTTGCTATGCAAGGGCTGCGGCCTACGTAAGCTGTGTGCGAAGGATTGTGTGAGACTCGTCCTAGGAAGTTGACCTGAAGTTCTTTAGATGGAAACTTTAGGCTAGGACTCTCCCAATACCACCTCGTCAGGGTAAGAGAACGTGACAGTATTAACTTAATACTAGGAACACAAGGGAACATGGTTTACCTGCAGTGGTTTAAGGTCAGCTGTGCAGAGAACCCAGGATGCTGCTTTCCCCAAGAGAGGGGAGGATGAAGAAAAGAATATGGGACAGACATACCTTTTCTTTCATGCAGACTAAAACCGGGTAACAATGCCCTCAACCCTCTGCTACTTGTCCATTAAGGAGCCTGAGGTTGAAACCAGCTGTTGTGCAGCCACCACATGGCCGATAGAGAACGTATCGAGCCTCCTGTGGGCCACGTCTTGCAGGTAGTGGGCTGTGAAGGTCGTTTGACGCTTCCATACCCCTGCTTGTAGAACCTGCGTCACTGAGAAGTTCTTTTTGAAGGCCAGGGAGGTAGCTACACCCCTGACATCATGAGCTCTAGGACGACGTGATGGAGGAGGGTCAGGATTCAGAGACAGATAGAGTGTCTTTCGAATCCGTGCCGAGATGGTGTTCTTGGTAACCCTCCTCTTCCACCTCCCAGTGCTAACAAACAATGCCTACACTTGGGGACAAACTGCAGCTGTTCTTTTCAGATATAGCCTCAGGCTCCTTACTGGGCACAGTAGGAGATGGTCTGGGTCATCTGTTATGAAACGAAGACTCGAAATCCGGAAGGAGTCGAACCGAGGGTCCGGCACTCCTGGATTCTGAGTCTTAGCAAAAAAAACAGGAACAAAGCTGAACGTTACCTTCCCCCATCCCCTTGAATGGGCGATGTCATACGAGAGACCATGAAGTTCATTAACTCACTTGGCTGACGCCAAAGCTAGTAGGAACACCATCTTCCAAGTCAGGTGGCGATCTGAAGCCTGGGGTAATGGTTCGTAGGAAGGTCTCTTAAGAGACCTGAGAACTTGAACCACGTTCCATGGAGGTGGTCTTACTTCCGACTGAGGACAGGTAAGTTCATAACTACGTATGAGTAGGGAAAGTTCCAGCGAAGAAGAAATGTCGATTCCTTTGAGCTTGAAAGCTAAACTTAAGGCTGAGCCATAGCCTTTCACTGCCGAGACTGAAAGGCGAATTTCTTCTGGCAAGTACACGAAGAACTCCACTATTGCTGGAATAGTGGCATCGAGTGGAGATACCCCCCTTCCACGACACCAACCACAGAAAACTCTCCACTTTGCCTGGTAGACCCTGCGGATGACTTTCGCAGATGTCCATACATCCTTTCCGCAACTTGTTGCAAAAATCTTCTCTCTGCGAGGAGATGCTGAATAGTCTCCAGGCGTGAAGCCGAAGCGAAGCTACGGCTTTGTGAAAGCTAAAGGCGCGTGGTTGTTTGAGTAGCTCGTGTCGTGGAGGGTGTTATCTCGGAGGCTCCGTAAGGAGTTGCAGAAGGTCCAGAAATCATTCCGCGTGATACCACAGCGGAGCTATGAGGGTCGTCGAGAGATTGACCGATATTCTGGTCTTGTTGAATACCCTCCTCATCAGACAGAACGGGGGAAAGGTGTATACGTCGATGTTGTCCCACCGTTGTTGGAAAGCATCTTGCCAGAGAGCCTTGGGATCCGGGACTGGGGAGCAGTACAGCGGCAGTTTAAAGTTCAACACTGTCGCGAACAGATCCACAGTCAGGGAACCCCACACAGTCAGGACTTTGTTGGCTACTTGACGATCCAAAGACCACTCGGTACTCACTATCTGAGACGCTCTGCTCAGACTGTCGGCGAGCACCTTCCTCTTGCCTGGAATGAAGCGAGCCAAAAGTGGAATCGAGTGGACTTCGGTCCATCTCAGTATCTCTACTGCAAGATGGGATAGCTGTTCTGAAAAGGTACCTCCCTGCTTGTTGATGTAAGCCACTACTGTGGTGTTGTCGCTCACCACCACCACAGAGTGACCCGCCAGGTGCTGTTGGAACTGTTGAAGGGCCAGAAATACGGCCTTCATTTCTACCAGATTTATATGAAGGCACTTTTCTGATTCTGACCACAGGCCTGAGGTCCTGTGGTTCAAAACATGGGCCCCCCACCCTTTCTTTGAGGCGTCCGAAAACAGCATCAAATCCGGGGAGAGGACGAGAAGATCCACTCCCTTTCGTAGGTTCTCATCTGCCACCCACCACTGAAGGTCCGTCCGTCCTGCGAGACCCATAGGGATCAAAACCTCCGGGGAATCGTGTCCTTGACTCCACCGAGACTTGAGTCGCCATTGCAGAGATCTCATTCTGAGACAACCGTTGGGAACTAGATGGGCCAAGGATGAGAGATGGCCGAGGAGACGTAACCACGACTGGGCTGGGTGTTCGTCTCGTCTGAGGAAAGGACTTGCGACCTTCCTCAGCCTTGCTATCCTGTCGTCTAATGGGAAGGCTCTGTGGAGATTGGTGTCCAATATCATGCCTAGATATACCAGTCTTTGGGTAGGAAGCAGAGAAGACTTCGAGATTTACCATGATCCCTAGATCTTGGCAAATTCCCAGAAGTTTGTCTCGGTGTCTAAGAAGGGTTGACTCCGAGTCTCCTAGGATCAGCCAGTCGTCCAGATAACAGAGGAGACGGATGCCGATCCTGTGTGCCCATGAAGATATCAGGGTGAAAACACTGGTGAAAACATGAGGTGCTGTGGAGAGACCATAACACAGCACATTGAACTGGTAGATCTTGTTGTCTAGGCTGAATCTTAAGTACTTCCTGGAAGACAGATGGATTGGGATCTGGAAATACGCGTCCTTCAGATCCAGTGTACACATGAAGTCTCGCTGTCTTACTGCGAGTCTGACCGTGTCTGCCGTCTCCATGCTGAAAGGGGTCTACTTGACAAACCTGTTCAGGGCTGAGAGGTCGATGACTGGTCTCCAGCCTCCAGATGCCTTCGTTATAAGAAAGAGTCGACTGAAGAAGCCTGGGGACCCGTCAACAACCTCTTGGAGGGCGCCTTTCTTCAACATGATCTCGACTTCTGCCCGAAGGGCTTGCCCCTTTGCCGATCCCATGGCAAGAGAGCTCAACGACACTGGATTCGCTGTCAGGGGAGGTAGAGATGTTATGAACGGGACGCGATATCCTTGACTGATCACAGAGATCGTTCAGGAATCGGCCCCAAGTTGCTGCCACCTGTCTGCACAACTTTGAAGGCATCCCCCCACTGGTGGATATTCAGGGAAATTGCCAATACTAGCGTTTGCGGCCTCGGCCACTCCCCGTAGGATTTTACCCTCCCCTGGAGGACTTTTTGCCTTTCTTGTCTTTGACAGAAAAGGGCTGCTTCGACACCGTTGCCTTTGCTGCTACTGCCGGTTTCATCGTCTTTGTAGGGCGAGGTTGTTGAGGTGCTGGAGGTTTATAGGGGTTTGATGTTAAAGCCCTATGGAGGAGGGAGTCCTGGTTGAACTTCCTCCACCTCTCAGCCGCCTGCCCTACATCTTTCGGCTCAAACAGACTACTCCCCAAAAGGGAGGAATGTCTGAGCCTACTGGCCTCGGTGCTGGGGACCTTCGTGTTAAATCTTTCAGACACCGCATCTCGGCGTTTCAGGATAGAATTAGCCCACAAGTTCGAGACTTGGTTGGCTAGAAACTCAATGGTACGAGTGCCTGAAAGAAGGAAGGTCTCCAAGGCCTTCCTGATACTCTCCTTAGACAAGTCCTCGGATCGTATCAGGATGCCACGAGACCCTAGCCAGATATCCAGCCACGAATTTGCCTGCATGGCACACTTCGCTACCTTCTCCTGGCTGAGGATCCGAGGCAGAGAACGACACTGGCTGGTTGGAGTCTCTCTCAAGAGGGACTCCCCTGGAGAGCTCTTCCACCGAGTGGTGAAGGGAAAGAGCTAAACAAGACTCCTCCATGATCTCAAAGTACCTCCCCTGGTGGACACGAGGAGGTAGGAGGAGTTTGTTTCCGGCACTGGAATGGCTCGAGGAGGCAAGCTCGGAGAGCTGGCTCTCGACCTTATCTCTGGAACTCTTAACCTCCTGGGACCAAGGCAAAGGCTTCTGGGTACCAAAGACTCGCTCCAGAACCGTGTCCTTGCCCTCTCGAGGAGGAATCTCTGGATCCTCGAATCAGTTGAGGTTCCTCATCAGAGTCAGAACTTGCCAGAAGGCATGTTCTGACTCTTGCGGCTCTCCTCCTGATGGACTAGCAGCAAGGTCTCCAGTCCCCAAAGGCTCCTCTTGGGGGGACTCGTGGATGTTCTCTGTGGGCTTAGCTGGCTCTGGTCTGATCCTCGAAGATGATTTCGGAATTGTCTTTGAGTCCTTCGACTCCCTCCTGGGAGGGATGCAGGAATCCCACAAAGAGTGTGGAAGGCTCTTCTCCACCTCCACCCGGGAAGACTTCTCAGCGCGAGGTGGGGTTTCTCCCCGCTCTGATCAAGGACCCAAACCAGGGCTGCCGACTAACAGCAGCGCTGTCAGAGACACTCTCTGGAGGGAAGGGGATCGTAAGATCCCTAGGAGTGGAAACTACAACAGGGTCTGCCTGAAAAAAAGAAGCTGTGGAAGAAACGTTCCTGGACCTGTCCGGAGATTTCCCTCCCTCCGTTAAGCGAGCTGTCCTGCGCTTGGGGGGGAGGAGAGACTGCGATGAGGATGACCTGACCGCGCGATGTCCTGCAGCCTCTGGTGTAGGAACGCACTGTGAAACGAGCTGTGAATCGCGCTGGGCATCGCGCTAGCGTTCACGCGATAGGCTATTGCCTGGATCGGGGGTGGGCGATCGTTCACTCGCACGCGGGGGCGATGGCGTGCGGGCGATGGCGAGGGCGCGCGGGCGAGCGGGCGAGCGGGCGAGCGATGGCGTTCAGGCGAGGGTGCGCGTTGTCGCGCAGGCGAGCGTTGACACGTGGAAGAGGGCGTGCGTTGTCGCTTGGGCGAACGATGGCGCGGAGGAGAAGGAACTCGTGGGCGCGTAGGCGACAGGGCACGTGGGCGCGCAGGTGAAGGGACGCAGGTGAAGGGGCGCGCAGGTGAAGGGGCGCGCAGGTGAAGGGGCGCGTTGGCGCGCAGGTGAAGGGGCGCGTTGGCGTGCAGGTGCGCATTCCGGAGACCTCAGACAGTGTGTAGCTACAGGATTCCGAAGGGCCCGTAAGGGCGAAGCTGTTGGGCGTGCGCGCGCAGGGGAAATATGCCTAGCGCGCGGGCGCACAGGAGGGCCCGCTTCTGGAACCGTAGTTCTAGCAGTGGGCGCGCAATGGAGACTGTGGGCGATCGCGCGTAGGCGAGGGATGGCGAGCAGGCGAGATCCGGTGGCGTGGTGGAGAGCATTGGCGAGCAGGGGAGGAAGAAGTCTTCCCTCTGGAACACAGATCCGAAGATCGTGGGCGAGCAAGCAAACGATGGCTCGCAGGCGAGCGCTGGCGAACAGGAGAGCGCTGGTGAGCAGGGGAGCGCTGGCGCACAGGAGATCGCTGACGAACAGGAGAGCGCTGACGAGCAGGAGACCATGGGCGTGCATGGCACGCATCAGGCTGAGGGCGCGTAGTGGTGCGCTGGCGAGCAGGAGATCGTGGGCGCACAGGAGATCATGGGCATGCAGGTGAGGGCTGGCGAGTTGTCTCTGGAACCGCCGGGCAAGCAGGGGATCGTGGGCATGCAGGTGAGCGCTGGTGAGACGTGTCTGCAACTGGCGAGCGCTTGCGCGCAGGAGAACGTTGGCCCACAGAGGATACCTGGCACTTAAGGGACTTACACACAATGTGTGAAAGCTCCTTTTGCCCCGAAGGGACCGATGCCCGTTGGATAACGGGATGGGTGGGCGCCCACAGCGCATCTGCAGCCAGGAAGGGCGACGGCAGGTCAGCAGGTCTGGCAGGAGAATGAGATCGCGAACAATCTGCGGAGAGGTCCAGGTCCAAGGAAGTAGCAGGAACGGTCGCTGAAGGACGAGGTTCCTCTGCGGTGGACTGCGAGGATGAAGACCCGAAGAGGCGCCTCCTAACACCCTTGTGAGGAGAAGGTAGACCTCGGCTACGAAGAGGAAGGCGAGCCTTACGTCTTATACATCCTCTGGGAGCAGCAGGCAGACCATCGGCAGTCCTCCGAAGAGGAGTCTCTGTCAGTGAACTCCCCTGAGGGGGAGAATCACCTGCAGGAGAGACTGTTGGACTTAGTTCCTCCCTCCAAGGGTGTTCGGAGGGGGGGAGCTAAGCCTTCAGCTACAACAGGAGCAGAGGTTTGAACACTCTAATTGGAAGCCTCTGCCACAACAGCCTCGACAATAGACAGAGGGTCAACCTCTGCTACCGTCGGGGACTGTTTGACAGCTGCTCCCAACCTGATCATGTCAAACAGGGCTTCCCTGGAGGGCGAGCCCTGAAGCCCCAAGGAAGCCCAAAGCTGTAAAAGATCATTATTACTCACATTTACATTAGGAGAAACAATTAAATCCTCCCCCGGGGGAGGAGGAGGAGCTGCCTCACTATGGGAGGCAACTCCCTCTCCCAAACCCCGAGATCGGTCAACAACAATACGGCCTACGCTACCACTCGACGGCCTCTCGAGGGAAGCCGATCGAGTGGGAGCTTCGGAGGAGGTTTGGGGCACGGAAGAAGAGTCCTTAGGATTTTCCTTCTTCAAAGAAACCTTTGAAAGAGAAATATCCCATTTGGACTTCTATAACCGGGAAAACCTCTCCCACTGGGAGGGAGACCACTCCCTACATTCAATACATACATTACCACTATCACACTGTTGACCCCTACAATAAGGGCATAAGGTGTGTGGGTCGGTGTCTATTGCCAACATGAAGGTCCCACAAGGGCGGTCAGGCAACCCAGGACACATCCGCATCGTAGAGGCGAACTTCACAACACTCTAGAAAAAGAAAAAGCAAAAACAAAGATTAATAATGACTGTCATGTAGGCGAGGGTGACAGCGGACACGTCTGTTTAGCACCTGAGCCGATAGTAAAGTGAACTTAGCACACATTAAAATTCTAATGGCTCGTCCTTTCAGCTACACCGAAAGTAATTACCCATATTAAATAGCGTGGTTTGTATTTCAGTTACGGAACAAATCTATTTTTGGGTGAGATAGCCATGTCGTCCTGATGGAACCCCCTCCTTTTACACAGAAAAGGCTTAGGCAAGATCCCTCCCGAAACTACTATATCTGTAGCACCATGCTAAATGCTACAAGGAATGAGCGACATCTTGGAGACTTGTAATAGTACGGGAGGAAGGGTAACCTTGATAACGGCTCCCCTTCTGTTTTTGCCACTCTTCCCCCTCGACACGAAAACGCTATTCGGGGTGAGGATTGCTATGTGTCGTATCAAGATATACGTCCCCTGATATTATGCGATATCCTTAAGAGAAATTTTAAGGATATTCGCGCCAGGAGTTAGAATTCTGGAGACCTTAAGGTCAATTCTCTGGGAATATCACTGTAGCCAAATATCCCTTAGAAAGCTACCTATAGGAACCTTCCATCAGGACAACATGGCTATCTCACCCAAAAATAGATTTTTCGCTTTGCTTCAAAACGGATTTTGAGCGAAGCGAAAAATCTATTTTTAGGTGAGATGGCCATGATGTCCTGATGGAAGGTTCCTTTAGTAGCTTCCCGAGGGTATATATGACTACAGTGATATTCCCAGAGAATCAAACCAAAGGTTTCACAGAATTCTAACTTCTGGCGTGAGAACTCTTAAGATTACTCTCAAGGGTATCGTATATAATCAGGGGACGTATTCTTGACACACCACATGGCAATCTGCACCCCGAATAGCCTTTACGCTTCGAGGGGGATATGTGGCAGAATTAGGAGGGTAGCCGCAATAGAGGTTACCCTGGTTCCCCTACTACTATCGTATCACAACCGCGCCCACTCCCTCTGGCGGTCATTCCTTTATTTGTAGCGCCTCGCTACAGTGGTGTTCCCTGTTGGTCTGACATTTTCGATTGATTTCTAGGAATCTTTATGCTATCTACGGCTTCTATCTCCATCCAGAAAGTCGAGTACTTATTCTTTACAATATGTGTTTTAGTTCCAGCCTCACAATGAAATACAGTGATGCCTCAGGATACAAAAGTAATCCGTTCAGGATACGGTTTCGTATCCTGATTTTTTCGTATCCTGAGTCGCGTTTTACATGTAAATAGCCTATTCCGTTACAAGCCTTACAAAAAGTCATCTTTTCTTGCATAAACACACTAAACTTTAGTAATAAACATGCAATGCAGCCATTTCTATCATTCAATAATTAACCCAACCATTAAAAACAGCCTAATCTATTCCAGAAACCACCATGTATTCAATAAACGGATTTTGAGCGAAGCAAAAAATCTATTTTTGGGTGAGATGGCCATGTCGTTCTGATGGAAGTTCCTATAGGGTAGCTTCCTTGGGTATATTACAACTACGGCGATATTCCCAGAGAACTTACCTTAAGGTACCCAGAATTCTAACTCCTGGAGCGAATATCCCTAATAAAAGAACCAGGGATATCGCGAAATATCAGAGGACGTATTCTTGACATGCCACATGGCAATCTGCACCCTGAACAGAGATAACACTTCGAAGGGGTCAATTGGCAAGAAAACGAAAACGAGAAAGAAAAGGAGAGCCGCTCACAAGGTATCTCTCCTCTCCCGTTTCGTAAGCGTGCATTGCGCTGCTCACGGCGCCATCTGTATTCCTTGTAGCTATACACGAGGTGCTACAGATACTGTATGTAGGGAGGGGACCTACAGCCCTTTCATAGAAAGGAAAGGGCAGGTCCATCAGGACAACATGGCCATCTCACCCAAAAGTAGATTTTTCGCTTCGCTCAAAATCCGTTTTTTGGGCTCAAGCCATGTCGTCCTGATGGAAGTATACCAGAGCATTACTGTATCTGTGGATTCTCAAAACGTGCCGTACTCCCCGGTGGTATTTCCCCAGTCAACTAGACCCAGAGACCTAAGATGTTACCATCATACATCTTTTCAACTACTGTAACCATAAACCATGTTAGAGCTTCCTGCCCCCTACAGGGAAGAGTCCTACTAGACTCTGGAAAAGTCTCGAAGAGTACATATACCTATGTATGAATAACAGACAAGCCAATATAGTGGTCTCACCCAATATCATGTAAAGCATAGTTTGTAAAGAACCACTGCGTCAATATGAAATATCGACCAGATCTCCGTTCAATACTGTATTGGACTAAGGTTTATATCCGAATAGGAGGAAACTTGCATATCCGCCACCGTCCCCTTAGGGCATGGAGTCCTCCCGCTAAGGGAAGCATAAACCAATGCAAAAAATGCTTGCATAAAGGAACAATCTATTAACATTATCCCAGATAAATATACATAGTACATAATGCTCAATTATTACCAATAAATTGACACAGGTGAAGGAGAAGCAAGGTTCACAAGAACTAGTTTATTGACAAACAATAAATAAAACAGGTTAACAACAATTATATATATAAGAGGAGGATAACCAAAACAATAAGCATAAGCATGATAGTAAACAGAAACTTGTTTATCTGAAAGAAAAACCTTAGCGCCACTTTTGACATACCGAGGTAACAAAATTGTAAAAGTCTGTATTACTAATCAGTCACATTAGCATTGGAAACGCTCGGCACACATGTCTGCACTTATGCTAGGTTCACCTTTGAAAGTGGAACAGTCAACGTGGGCAACCCCGTGCCCTCACACTTAGATTGTAGAACAGTTTGTAACTACACACTCACCCCAGAATTAATCGTCCCAATTAAATCCACTGTTCCTCGCAGAGTTAAACAGCAGGGTTAACGACGCAACCCACTGCTACCACAGACCTCTTTAGTTGCTCCACTTGCTTCGCATAGTGACGAAAGAACACTCTGGAAGACTTCCAGCCAGTGTATGAACGAAGATGTTAAAAATCCATACAATTAAAGAAATTTAAGGATGAGGCAACTTTCCTCGGATCGTGACCTGCGGGTGTACTGTCAGGATCCGCTCTGCGAATGAAATATGTGATTTTTGCCCTGAGTTGATTCAGAGATAAATTTGAGCCTGATGTTTCTCCCCTGAATAGTTGACCACCCTGAAGTCTGAAATTCTATGAAGATAGACTTTTAGGTATTCTACTGGACATAGAGATGCATCTTCTTTCAGAGGGCAGATTCTCCAGGGACCCCACCTGTTGGTGGGTAACTCGTTCTTGGCGAGAAACGTAGGATCCGGAAACAGGTTCAGCTCTCCCCCATCCAAGAACTGAACACGACCTTCCTCTCTCGAGAGGGCTACAATCTCACTAACCCTGGCCCCGGACGCGAGTGCAAATAGGAAAATAACTTTCTGGGCTCGAACCTGTGCCGCCCAGTGAATAAGCTCCATTTAGCACTTATTCTTAGGTAATTTACTGCTAAATATACCAGAGAAAAAATGTAAAGGAGTGCTAGGTTAACTAGCTCGCTCACCTATTGGTGTCGGTATAAAATTGGGCGTATAGTCCAGAGGTCCCGCACTATTTAGATTCATCCACGACAGAAACCCCAATAGAGGAGAGCCGTTCAACCTCACTCGGTACTACTAACAATGCATCCGCTCAGAACCCAACTCCTTTTAGCACGTCTTGTGTGTAACCCGCTTTTTTTGTTGTGCTCTCGTTTTTTCGCTTATTTTCTTTGGATTATGGCTTCTTCGTCGGTTTCCCTGGAGACACCGTCTAAGTTAAGTACCAAGCTGTGTTTTGCTGTGTTTTGAGCAACCTAGATCGTCTAATATTTGAATTATAGGAGTGTATTCTCTTCGTTCATACCGATCTTGCTTGATTCCATTTACAGTTGGTACTCCTGTTTTGAGAGCTTTTAGTTTCACTCGCGGTGTTACTATATGTATTATTTTTATTATTAAATTTTATTTGTTATTATGGATATTCATTATTTAGCGTTTAGAACCCTCGTGGTTCAAATTTTGGGCCGATATCATTTACGTATCGTTATGGCTGCCGACCTTCGTGCTAGGCGGCAATGTTATTTTTTAAGCCATCAGGTGTGTCTTTTGTGATTTAATTATTATGTTGCATGCCTTGCCCAAAAATTTTTATGTGTTTATTTTATATTATCAACGCTATTACTATAATAATGAATATTGTGCTATTACTCCGTTTGATCTGTCTGGTTGGGGATCGTCAGTTGGTAGCCCAGCTGCTCCGTATCACGTGATTCTCCCCCATGCTCCCCCTCTCGCTAGGTGGGTGGCTAGGCTTCTCTCCCCCTCTCCCCTAGGGGACCGTTGCCTTCCCTCCTTGTAGAGGGGGTAGTTCAGTGTTTATGGACTTTGTCCTCCGGGTGTCCCGGCGGGTTCGGCTCTGTCTAGTCTGGTTGGCCACCGGTCAACAGAGTTGGATCCCGGTGCACCCTATTTTATATTCACTTATCACACTGGTTTATGTTATATGAAACCCTCTGGGTTCCGTTGGCGGTTCTTATCTACAGTTCCGCCCCCCTATTTAATTTATAACAGTTCCTATGATGATTATATGACAGATCACTACCCCGGAGTTCCTATACGAATTGGTTTTGGATACTTTTATTTCCCGGCCCGGGGCTTAGCCTCGCCCCGGGAAATCAGACACCCTGTGTCTTAAATTTTTGTTGTTGAATCCTTTTTTATACTCCCGGCTCGACCGGAATGGATGGCTATACTTTAGTCTTAAGCTAGACTTTTGTTTAGGCCGGGTCCTCCGGACCCGCCCCTACTTAAGAATATTACAGTTAAGCCCTAATCTTGTGTTAGGCTTATGTTAGGCCCGGGTCCTCCGGACCCGCCCCTACTTAAGAGAATTACAGTTTCTCATATACTATTTACTTTAGTCTTAAGCTAGACTTATGTTTAGGCCGGGTCCTCCGGACCCGCCCCTACTTAAGAATATTACAGTTAAGCCCTAATCTTGTGTTAGGCTTATGTTAGGCCCGGGTCCTCCGGACCCGCCCCTACTTAAGAGAATTACAGTTTCTCATATACTATTTACTTTAGTCTTAAGCTAGACTTATGTTTAGGCCGGGTCCTCCGGACCCGCCCCTACTTAAGAGAATTACAGTTTCTCATATACTATTTACTTTAGTCTTAAGCTAGACTTAGGTTTAGGCCGGGTCCTCCGGACCCGCCCCTACTTAAGAGAATTACAGTTTCTCATATACTATTCTTTTTATAAATGGTGCATTGTCAGACGACAGCCTGTGCAGCTGTTCTACATCAGCCCTGCGGCCATACCGTCTGTCGGTCTCACGCCCTCTGCGGTGTGCAGCTGGAGGACGTCGTGGTATGGCACCCGGATAACTGTGTGGTCTGTTTTGACCTCGTTACCACCCTTGGATCTGACTCGGTGAGTCCCGTTGGCTATGTTGCCTTCTTATTTTACCTTTTTTGGCATACATACACTATTTTAGTAAGATATCTATGGTCTTGAAGGACCACTGGGAGTCTGCCCTTTTATAATTCCCACTATTAATTCAGGCATCCCCGGAGCAAAAGTCTGCGGCTCGGGCCACACTGAAAGTGTGGGTTGGTGGTTTTGCCCGGAACGTGAATTCCAAGCGGCCGTACGTCCTCTCCGAGGACTACTGTTCCCTGATTTACCCCAACGCCAAGTCTTCAGCCGCTGTGGCTAGGCATGTTGCAGCTCCCATCATTGCCCACATTGATACCACCATAGCGGGGTTTATTGATCCAGAGCAGGATCCGTCGGACGCCCCCGGAGATCTAGAAGACAATGTTGCCTCCATGAACCTTGACGTGGAACCCATGTTATTGGATGATCCAGATACAGGTAGGGTGGTAAGTGAGGCAGGTGTTTCTGGCGCTGAGATTCCTATCCTTAGCCCCTCTCTTTCTTCTTCTTCTGATCGCTCTTCCTTCCATGGTTTTTCTGGGGACCGTGATTCGTCCCAACGATCACACCCGGTTCCCCCCAAGAATAAGTCTAGAACCTTACCTAAAGTTCATAAGCCTCATAAGGCTTCTCATGGTTCTAAACAGAATACAAACCTGTCATCTAAGGCTTCTGGCTCCTCCTCTAAGTCTCGCGACCCGGGAGTTCATTCCGCCACACCTGCTGCTAGCCCGGGCCTTTCCGAATCAGCCATGCTTCGCATCGTGTCGGAGATGCAGGCTAAGTTTGTATCAGAGATACAGTCTAAGATGGACACGATGTTCTCTAACATCGGTCAGAGACTTGGGGCATTAGAGCAAGGTGCTCCGGAGCGGGTCCAAAGCTCTCTCATCCCGGATGCCTCTAAGCTCCCGCAGTTTGCCAAAAACAACCCTTGGCGTATGGCTCTTCATTCCCCGTTCTCAGACGGAATGTTAACTTTGGAGGGTCTTGGCACTCGTCCCCTAGAGGACTTTGAATTCTTTCCTCCTGGTCTGGCATTTCCATTTCATGGTTATGCCAGGCTTACCGAGGAAGCTTTGGTTCGGTTAGACAAGGTCCCCAAGGAGACAGTCATCTTCCCAAAAGAGCAGGCCCAATCTGTGTGGGCCAGATTCCTGAATGACATCGGCTGCACCAACACTATGTTGACGCCTTATAAGAGCTCTTTTACAATGTTCCTAATGGACAAAAACACCGTGACTCCATGTGTCAATAAGGTAGCAGAGCTTGCCTTCTAATATGCTCTGGAGGAGAAGCTCTTGCCTCCCATCCGAGAGGTGGATCCAATCTCCCTCCTTCTTCCTTCAGGCATTGAGTGTTGGGACAACGTCCATACCACATTTACCTCAGGAAAGCTAGCAGCAGACTGTGCTTCGGTAATGTTTAGTGAGCGGCTTCCCCGTCTCCCGGAATCCCTCATTAAACAGGAGTATGATTCTCGCCTACGCGTTGGCCGTACTCTGAACCTGGCCACTTCCACGGAGTCGATAGCCTTGACTTACGATACTGAGAGTATTTTTAAATCTCTCAACAAGGCTACGTTGCAGTCATTATACTACGACCTGTATGACTTCGCTACTGCTAAACGCAAGTGTCGCAAACATGTCCTGGCAGAGGCGACTATTAGGCATGAATCTAATAAGCTGATCCGGTCCTCCTGTTGGGGTTCAAACCTCTTCCCTGAGGACCTTGTAGAGGAAGTCTTGGCGGAGGCCACTAGAGTCAACCAGAGCCTTAAAGCCCGTTGGGGTTTGACTCCTAAACGTAAATCTGACCCTGCAAATTACCAAGCCCGGGGTAGGAAGAAGCTCCGTCCATATACTTCCACCCAGTTCAGGCAACAGCAGACTGGTTCGCCCATTTTCCAGCTGCCTCTTCCCCCATCTCCTGTTGCCCCGGCACAGCCTTCCACCTCTCAGGCTCCTTCGGACGACTATGTCACCGTTCTGCTTCCTAAGAGCCAGCTTTCTGGTGCCTCCGCCACTTCTCCTGCCTTTAACCAGTCGTATGAGGCTACCACCGTGGTTCTAACCAGAACAAAGGCAGGGGAAGAGCTTTTCGCAGAGGAAAGAACTTCCGAGGCGGACGTGGAGGCAGCAGGTAGGGGGGAGGCTCTATGCCTTCCGCAACATATGGAGGTTCAGTCCCTGGGCGTTCAGTATCATCTCCAAGGGACTGGGGTGGAGTTGGATTCAAGGACCTCCTCCTCCGAACAAATTTCGTCAACATTCCACTCCGGACCTGGTCGAGTTTGTCCAGGATCTTTTACAAAAGAACGCCGTACAAGAAACGAAACACCTGAAGTTTCAAGGTCGGCTGTTCAGTGTCCCGAAGAAGGATTCAGACAAGAGAAGAGTGATTCTAGACCTATCCCTTCTCAACTTGTCCATTCAATGCGACAAGTTTCGAATGCTTACCGTCTCGCAGGTGCGGACCTTACTTCCCCGTGGGGCCGTCACCACCTCTATCGATCTTACAGACGCCTATTATCACGTCCCGATAGCGAGACACTTCCAACCGTACCTCGGCTTTCGCTTAGGGGACAAAAGTTACTCCTTCAAGGTGATGCCTTTCGGGCTCAACATCGCCCCAAGGATCTTCACAAAGTTAGCAGAAGTCGCTGTTCAGGAACTCAGGAATCAAGGGATTCAAGTAGTAGCCTATCTGGACGACTGGCTCATTTGGTCAGACACCTCCCAAAATTGCCTAAAAGCCACTCACAAAGTCATCCATTATCTTCAATCTCTAGGCTTCCAGATCAACTTCAAGAAGTCCCGTCTTCTTCCAAAATCGAAGTTCCAATGGCTCGGCCTGCAATGGGATCTTATATCTCATACTCTGTGTCTTCCCAGACCCAAGAGGTTAGAGATTGCAAGAACTAAACGCTTTCTCAAAGACAAAGTAAGTTCCAGACGACTCCAAGAGAGGATTCTGGGGTCCCTTCAGTTTGCCTCAGTGACAGATCTTCTTCTGAAGGCAAAATTGAAAGATATCAATCGTGTCTGGCGTTCGAGGGCGAACCGGAAGCTCCGGGACAGGAAAGTCCGCCTTCCTCCCATTCTACGGGAAAGACTTCTTCCTTGGACAAGAGCAAACAGTCTGTCAAAGTCAGTTCCCCTTCGATTTCCGCCTCCGAAATTAATCATTCACACGGACGCATCCTTGTTAGGTTGGGGCGGTTATTCTCAGCTCAAGAAAGTTCAAGGTCTTTGGACTCCCTTGTTCCGCCAATTTCACATCAATGTGCTAGAGGCCATGGCAGTTCTTCTAACCCTGAAACGTCTTGCTCTTCCCAAGAAACAACACCTTCGTCTGGTCCTCGACAGCGAAGTGGTGGTCCGCTGCCTCAACAGAGGCGGGTCAAAGTCAGGGCCTCTGAACCATGTTCTAGTAGCCATATTCTCCCTAGCAGCCTTGAACCGTTGGCATCTTTCAGCTGTCCACCTGGCGGGAGTCCGGAATGTAGTGGCAGACGCCCTGTCCCGGACCTCCCCTCTAGAATCGGAATGGTCACTCGATCTAAAGTCATTTCGGTGGATTCTCTCTCAGGTTCCCGGTCTCCAAGTAGACCTCTTCGCCACGGAATCCAACCACAAATTGAGAGTATATGTGGCTCCCAATCTAGACCCTCAGGCTTACGCCACAGACGCCATGTCACAGAATTGGGACACCTGGGAAAAGATTTATCTCTTTCCCCCGGTGAATCTTTTGCTGAAAGTTCTAGACAAACTGAGATCCTTCAAGGGACAAGTAGCCTTGGTCGCACCCAACTGGCCCAAGAGCAACTGGTATCCTCTCCTGCGAGAGTTGAGACTATACCCTCACCCGATACCCAATCCGGTTCTGTCTCAGATAGTACAAACACGCGTTGTGTACGCTTTCTCAAACATTCAGAGCGCCCTAACTTTATGAACTTTATGAAGTTTGCGGCTATGCATGGTGCCAATATTGATCCTCAAAACACCTTGTTCCTAGAATCGGATAAACGGGATTCCACCATCCGCCAGTATGACTCTGCAGTTAAAAAGTTGGCAAAATTTTTAATAGACTCAGACGTGAACTGTATGAACTTGAACCTTACAGTCACTTTCTTTAGATCTTTATTAGAATCAGGTCTGGCAGCCAATACTATCACCACTATTAAATCGGCTCTGAAAAAGATCTTCCTAGTGGGTTTTAACATAGACTTAACCGACTCTTTGTTAGCTTCAATTCCGAAAGCTTGTGCCAGACTGAAACCGGTTACTCGTCCTACTCCGGTGACCTGGTTCCTTAATGACGTACTCAGATTGGCTTCTGATACCATTAACAGTTCTTGTGATTACATTCCCCTTCTCAGGAAAACACTTTTCCTGGTGAGCTTGGCTTCCGGGGCAAGAATTTCTGAATTGGCAGCCTTGTCGAGAGACCCGGGTCATATTGACTTCCTGCCTTCGGGAGAGGTCCTTCTTTCTCCTAACAAATTCTTTTTGGCTAAGAACGAAGACCCTCAAAACAGATGGTCTTCCTGGAAAATTGTTCCCCTCACGCAAGATCCGTCTCTGTGCCCTGTTACTACTCTTAGGTCTTATTTATCCCGGACCTCCTCTAACTCCTCGGGGCCTCTATTCGTTAGAGAACAAGGCGGTACCATTACTATTAAAGGGATCAGGCAACAAATCTTGTATTTTATTAAACAAGCTAACCCTGACTCTTTTCCTCTTGCACATGATATCAGGGCGGTTGCTACCTCGGTGAACTTCTTTCACCACATGAATTTTACAGACCTTTCCAGGTATACAGGGTGGAAATCACCGTCAGTGTTCAAGAAACACTACCTTAAACATTTGGAAGCCCTAAAATTTTCTACAGTAGCCGCAGGGAGCGTAGTTACTCCCAAGTAACTCACAGGTTAATGCCTTGACTCTTTATCTCTCCCTCTTACCTGCCTCATTTATACCCTATTGTATTCGTTGGTCTCGCACCTGAATACTGTTATTATATTTGTAAATTTTATGCTCCTGAGTATCTGTATATATTATCACTCACGGCATTATTATACCTACCTTATTGGATTTATGTTCATATTTAAGATACCCTTATAATTGTTTTTTGGTACTCATCTCTGATTAAAAGCATCCTGTATTTCCCTTACGCTTATGTTTTTTCCTTTATTTTGCAAGTTTGGTGACATTTTCTCTTGTATAGATTCACTGGGCGGCACAGGTTCGAGCCCAGAAAAGGGATTTTGACGTAGGAAAAATCTATTTCTGGGCGAAGGACCTGTGCCGCCCAGTGAACCCTCCCAGCTCCTCTCCCTTGGAGTCCCCAAACTTTGGGTGCTAAGGAGTTGGGTTCTGAGCGGATGCATTGTTAGTAGTACCGAGTGAGGTTGAACGGCTCTCCTCTATTGGGGTTTCTGTCATGGATGAATCTAAATAGTGCGGGACCTCTGGACTATACGCCCAATTTTATACCGACACCAATAGGTGAGCGAGCTAGTTAACCTAGCACTCCTTTACATTTTTTCTCTGGTATATTTAGCAGTAAATTACCTAAGAATAAGTGCTAAATGGAGCTTATTCACTGGGCGGCACAGGTCCTTCGCCCAGAAATAGATTTTTCCTACGTCAAAATCCCTTTTTTGGGTCAAATCCTTTAACGCACACTCCTCATTGTTCAACAGTGAAGCGAAATGAAGAACTTTATCTAAAGACCATGAAATGGGCTTTGGAGGTGCTGAAGGTCTGAGCCTAGCAGAGGCTTTCGGAATTTTATTAAGAATCTCGTTAGCGAGGTCGACCTGAAAGGCATATAAAATGGGTCTTGTCAAAGCAGATTTACACGTTGTAATCGTGTTAGCTGCTAACCCTTGACCATGGAGGTGGATGAAAAAAGATAAGCAGAAGTCCGTCGAGATCTCTTGCGGATTCTTCGCCTTGACAAAGGCCACCCATTTTCTCCAAGATGACTCATATTGCCTTCAAGTAGATTTGCACTTATATTCCTCTAGGAAGTCTATGCTGTCTTTCGAAATCCCGAAACGCTTTCTCACCGCTAGGGAGAGAAAATCATGAGCTGCAGGGTTCGGGTTTTCTGTAATGAAGTGCAGACAGTCGACTTCTGGACTCGCTGGATCAGAACTGGATCTGGTAACGGTAGAAACTTCAGTCGTAGTTCCAATGCCAGAGGGAACCACACGCTGTTCTGCCACTTGTGAGCCACTATTGCCGCTACACCCTTGAAGGATCTCAGTTTGTTGAGGGCCCTCAACAGAAGGTTGTGAGGAGGGAACAGGTAAATCCTGGACCATCTGTTCCAGTCGAGGGACATCGCGTCTACTGCTTCCGCCAAGGGGTCCTCGTACGGGGACACGTAAAGGGGTAACTTCTTGTTGTCTTTCGTCGTAAAGAGGTCTATCTGCAGTTCTGGGACTTGACTCAAGATGAAGGAGAATGATCCTGCGTCTAGGGACCATTCCGACTCTATCGGTGTGAACCTGGATAGACCGTCCGCTGTCACATTGCGGACTCCTTGAAGGTGAACTGCCGACAGGTACCACTTCTTCTTTTCCGCCAGTCGAAAGATGGCCAACATCACCTGGTTGAGAGGTGGTGACCTCGATCCTTGTCAATTCAAGCATCTCACAATCACCTCGCTGTCCAGCACCAACCTAATGTGGATCGAGCGATGCGGGGAGACTTTCTTCAAGGTAAGGAGTACTGCCATAGCTTCCAGAAAGTTTATGTGAAATGTCTTGAATAGATTGGACCAAGTTCCTTGGGCCTTCTTCCGATGAGAATGACCTCCCCACCCCTCCTTCGAGGCGTCTGTATGGATAGTCAACGAGGGGGAGGTGGCTGAAGAAGTACCAACTTCTTTAGTTGTCTGGCTTGGGACCAAGGCCTGAGAAGAGTACGTAGACGAAGCGGAACTGGTCTTCTCAGATCTCTTCGCGCGTTTGATGCACAACTTCTCCAAACTCCGGTTGCATCCTTTAGCTGTGCTCTTAGCACTGGGTCTGTTACCGAAGTAAACTGAAGAGAACCCAGCACTCTCTCCTGTTCGCGTCTTGATATCCTTTCGGAATCCAGAAGTCTCTTGACAGAACCAGCTATCTCCTTCCTCTTCTTCGCCGGGATGGAGAATCGGTGTGACACTAGGTCCCAGTGGATTCCCAACCACTGGAACTTTTGAGATGGAGAAAGTCGAGACTTTTTCTGTTGATCTTGAAGCCTAGATACTCTAGGAACTGGATCACCTGCAGGGAAGCTTGCAAGCATTCAGTCTTGGATGCTGCCCACACCAGCCAGTCGTCCAGGTAGGCTACCACCTGGATTCCCTTTAGGCGTAATTGTTTGAGAGCTACGCTCGCAAGCTTCGTGAAGATCCTTGGGGCTATGTTTAGCCCAAATGGCATGGCTCTGAAGGCGTAGAGTCTTCGATGTAGCTTGAACCCTAGGTAGGGGGAGAGTCGGCGATTGATTGGAACGTGCCAATAGGCATCTGACAAATCTATGGAGACGGTAAATGCCCTCTTGGACAGTAAGGTCCTTATGTGTTGCAGTGTTAGCATCTTGAACTTGCAGTTCACTATGAACTTGTTGAGTGGCGACAAGTCCAGAATGACTCGAGTTTTTTCCGAGTCCTTCTTGGGAACACAAAACAGCCTCTCTTGGAATTTGATGGACTTTACCCTTCGGATCACTTTTTTCTCCAACAGTTCTTGAATGTACTCCTCCAGAACGGGGGTGGAGTGTTGGAAAAATCGAGGGCACGGGGGTGGAGTGCTGTACCAGCTCCAACCCAGTCCATTCTTGAGTAGGCTGTGGGCCCAGGGATCGAAGGTCCACCGATCCCGAAAATTCTGAAGTCTCCCTCCTACTGGTATCATCTCACTTCGACTGCCGTCCTGAGGTCTTGCCTCCCTGACTGCGACCACCCCTGAATCCCCTTCCCCTTGAGGGGCGTCTAGACGAGCCTCTGGCTGCTCCTCTAGGCTTTGCTCGAAAGGTAGTTGACTGCCCTTCGAACGTTGGGTTAAATGCCGGAGACTGCGTCGACACGGCTTGGGGTACCCATTGGAATGTGGTCGGGGTTTGTACCACCATCTGGGGCACTGAAGGCATAGGCAATTGCTGTTGCTGTCTGAATGGCTTGGCTGGCCGAGAGGGTAGCCTAGTCTTCTTAGTCTTCCTCTTTGGTTGGGGACCCTCATCTGGGGAAGACTTTCTCTTGAGAGATAGGCCCCATTTCTGGAGAAGGTTTCTATTCTCCGTGGCGGCCTTATCTACAACCTCCTTGACCGCTTCGTTAGGGAAAAGGTCTTTGCCCCAAATGTTGGAGGAGATTAGTTTCCTTGGCTCGTGCCTCACCGCAGCAGAGGCAAACACAAAGCTCTCCTCGCCTTGACGAAGCTGTAAAGGTCCTTCGTCACTGTGGCCAGATGAGTCTTAGCCACTACCATGAACATCTCATGAACCTTGGGGTCACTTGCCATTGTCTCAAGAGTGGTTTGAAGAGACATTGAGGCAGCCAGTCTTTCTTTCGTCTCGAGCTCCCTTCGCAAAAGAAAGTCAGACAGCTTGGGGAGGTTCTCACCGAACTGACGTCCGGCAATATCAGCCTCCAACTTCCCGACTGAGAAGGTAAGATGGACGTCCTTCCAGTCCTTGTGGTCCATGGGTAGGGCCAGAGACAAAGGTTTACACTCCTCCAAGGAGGGGCATGGCTTGCCAGCCTCGACTGCTTTTAGCACAGCCACAAACCCTTTCTGCATAAAGGGGAAGGCTCTAGCAGGAGAGGACACAAAGGAAGGGTGCTTCTTACTCAAAGCAGGAACCTTTGAGTTCGTGAAGCCCCTCTCTTTCATCGAGCATGAAGCAAAGCTTGAGCCTTAGCATGGTCCATAACTATGACCTCCTTCGGCTCTGTCTCCTCCTTTGAAGCTGGTTCCTTCCTCAAACGGACATAACAGTCCGGATACAACCCCTTGCTGGGCCAGAATTCCACCTCCTCAAGGGGAACTGAGCCCAACTTTTCCGACATGACCATCTTTCCGACCGTCATCGGCATGTGCTCAGCATATCTCCACGGGTTAGCATCTGAGCACAAGGGAAGGTCTTTCACGCTGAGCCTCTTCTGGGGCCCACGTGATGCTGCAAGTTTCCGCATCTGCAGCTCCATTGCAGCCGCCTTCTCATTATTCTCCCTCTGCATCTGTTGGATCATTCCGACGATGGAGGAGAGGGTCTGTCCCAGCTCTTCTGGGAGAGCGGACGATGTTGAGGGAACAGGTTCAGGGGCCTGAACCGGAGTAGCCGATACCTCGTCGACCTCTTCCTCTTCAATGTCTGGAGCCTGATCTTCATCCTGGTCTTCTGCCAGGAGGTCCTCTTCCAGACGCTCGGACACCTCCGACATCCTGTCGTCCAACTGGATGTCCTGCAGGGCGACCGCGACTTCAGCATCCACCGGGATCTGAACTACCGGGATCTCCACTTGAAGCTGGGGAATCACTGCATCAGCTGACGCTCTGGGGAAAAGGTAAGCCCTCATCTTCTCACTTGGAAGATAAGGTCCAGAGGTGTTCTTCTGGAAACCCCTTACCCAGGTACGAAGCTTCTCCCTTGCTATATCGCTTGACTCCGCCGTCCTAGGGGAATCAAAAGCCTCGGCAACCAGGTTAGTGCACACGGTACATACCTGCGGGTCCCAATACCGGAGATCACCTTTGGAGACTGCGCATGCTGCGTGCCTCCTACACAAATTATGTCCGCAGAAGTTCTTGCTGCGGACGTTGCAGAAAACACTTCCACACTTCGGATGGTCCTCCTGTAAAGAGAAGAAATTTCCATGAGTATCAAGTGAACTACGTATCACTGGTTATACATAGTTTAGCATAATTAAACAGAAAGGAAAGACACACACTTGTGTTTCCCGCACAGTCAATTGTTGCAACTTTCCAGATAATAAAATCGTATGGTTAATCTGTCTTAGAGCAACCAATGAAAAATTTCCAGAGGAAACAGGTGTAGCTCACACTTAAAGGATGATTTTAAAATACCGGATAGTAGACAAGAAAGAACTCACTTTCTTTATCTGTAAGGCAACACCAAAGGGCTGTGCAAGATATCACAAAAATGTTAGAAAACACAGTGTTGTAACAATACTATACTATAGTTTTCTCCCTATAGTATATACGATACTGAAGAATACTGGCTACAGTAAAGAAGGTAATGTGGCACACATCTTAACTAGATCTAAAGTATACTACTTAAGAGCTATAAGGCGGCAGAACGCTGGTTCAAATGCATGCGCCGGCCGGCAATGACTGCCGGCCGGCAACTACACAAGGTAGCACCCGGCTGCCAGCCACCACTCGTAGCGACCGGCAGACAATGGCGTGATAATAGCCGGCCGGCAAAGGTATACAACCGATGCCGGCCGGCAGCAAAAGAACCAGAGAACTCCGACTGCCCGGCTGCCGGCCACTTAGGCCGGCAGCCGACTAGGGTACAACACTAGAAGAAAACAGAATGGATGCCGGGATAAGAGACTGTACTACCTCATAGCCCGGCAACCCGAAAGAGTACACATAAGGAAGGGGAGAATATAATTTCAGGCTTCCTGACCAATGCCATCTGGCTCTACAGACAAACATGGATGAGGGACCAAGAGAGGTCCGGGCAGCACTCAAAGCAGAAGACCTTTGCCGGCCGGCAAGGGACTGAGTCAACCCCACATCCTAACCTATGCTAGGTACAGATGTAGAATGACGGACAATAATGCAATGGCTAGGCCATTACAGAGGAAAGAGGGGGAAAGGGCAAAGAGGGTCCTACCAACCTTACTTTAGTAATGAATCACCCGCAGCCAAGAAAACTCATCTTAGCTTAGGGGAGATCCGAGGAGGGAGGCCAGCAATACTTGCCAACCCCCACGGTACCAAAGCAAGGAAGGTGTTGCTATTCCCAGAAAAAGATCTTATCCTCAACACCGAGAACAGCAACCCTGGACTAGTCTGTTAGATCACAAGAAGAAGGAATCATCTCGTACAGAAACCTTCGAAAGTGACCTAAGGAGGCTAAGCCTCCTATGTCTGTGTCAGTCTAGCAAGGGAGTCTCACCCACAAGCCAGACATAAACCGACTCAGACTAAGAACTCTGATGTTCTGCCCCCTCCCTGAAGCCAGACTTACTGGAAACAGGAAGGAACAGAAACACCCTAATATAGTCGTATCTAAAGTTAATTCAGATACACCACTAGGGTTAAGCCCAAGGCTTAAACAGAGGGAAAGGGATTGCACACCTTCTCCGAAGAGAAGAGAGCAACCGGGGAATGTGAGAAAGTATACTAAGGCACCATAGACAACTTAGTCTAAGCGCCAAGAGAATCAATTACCTAAATCACCGAAACTCACTCGTATACTATCTTGGAAGAAATCAACATAATCTTAAATGTATAAAACTGCCTAAAGCTTCAATAAAATTTTTAAAACACTTGGAAATCTGAATATCATGCAGGAAAGTACTAGGGCCAAACGACTAGGCTACACGGTCTTGCGTAGGCCAGAATCGGCGAATCCTTCGCCAAGACAAACAATACTAAAAGCATCATATAAAGAAATCCTATGTAACGCTAAACAGCTAAAATTATTAAAGCGAAACAGCCGGGAACGTCGCTCTGGCTAACTAAATAACTCATACCTTGCAAGCGACAGCGTCCAGGACGCCTCCGGTAGGCAACAGCTCTTGTAACAACGATATTACTCTTAATCACTTTTAAAATTACCAAGAGCCTACATTTATACATAAAAGAATTAGTACTCAACTTATCAGGAGCAGAAGTAGTTGGAGAAAGCATAATTAAGCGATTAAATCCAAGAATTGCGAGAAACACAGGGAAAAAACACCGAGTTGTTGAGCTACGCAAAAAGGAATACAGATGGCGCCTTGAGCGGCGCAATGCACGCTTACGAAACGGGAGAGGAGAGATACCTTGCGAGCGGCTCTCCTTTTCTTTCTCGTTTTCGTTTTCTTGCAAATTGACTCCTTCGAAGTGTTATCTCTGTTCGGGGTGCAGATTGCCATGTGGTGTGTCAAGAATACGTCCTCTGATATTTCGCGATATCCCTGGTTCTTTTATTAGGGATATTCGCTCCAGGAGTTAGAATTCTGGGTAACTTAAGGTAAATTCTCTGGGAATATCGCCGTAGTTGTAATATACCCAAGGAAGCTACCCTATAGGAACTTCCATCAGGACGACATGGCTTGAGCCCAAAAATGTAGTTATAGCCTAGTTATCCTCTCCAAGCCCTAAGAAAACGGTCCATTTTCTTTACTACTGTATAAAAGTTACGGTACTGTATGTAAAACATTTGGATCAGTGAAGGTGTATTGTTACCTGTACACCTAAATTAAGGGTTGATACCCTGAAAAAAAAGGTACTGTACTCTCGGCGACGAGTTGGGATCTCGTAAGCTTTTCGTATCCTGAAATTTTTTTCGTATACTGGGGCATAAAAATCTTTGTATCGCTTTTCATATCCTGAATTTTTCGAAAGCAGAAACTTTCGTATCCAGAGGTATCACTGTATTGTAATTATTGTGTTTGGATATACGCCGGTCACCGGTGTCGCCATAGGCACCGTCGTTCTTTGGGCATGTGTTATTTAGTTAGCAGAACGACATTTCCGGTTTAAATAGCATTAATTGTTATTATGAAAGCTATTTAGGCATTTTATATTGTAAAGATATTTATATGCATAATTTTCTCTTTTTCTGTGTACGATCTATATAGGTATCTTAACCATTATAGCTCAGGTTAGTAAGCTAGAAAAGAAATAGGGAAGACACATACCCGTGTCTCTTATCCAGCCAATTGCTGTGACCTCCCTCCAATATTAATATTAGAATCTCCTTATTAGGGGAAACTCAATAGAGGAGGGTTCTAACCTCAAGGGATAGAATTAGTGTATACTAACACTAGCCCTTCTCTAAAGTTTTAATATTGTGGGGTAAAATATAAACTGATGACTTTATCAGTGTATTGAAGGAATACTTCACTTCAATATAAAATTGGTCTCAACAATAGACTGTGAAAGGACGCACAGGATATGTTGGAAAATTAAACTACTGTATAATATATACTTTAGTTTTTTGTTTGCAGTGTATACTATACTGCATATATACTGGCTACTGTATAATCAAAATGATATTTTCATAAAATAAATATATGAACATACTTACCCGGTGGTTATATAAATATAGCTTTAGTCTCCGACGTCCCGGCAGAAATTTAAAACTCGCGGCAAACGCAGATTGGGTAGCCAGGTGTAACACCAGCGCCCTCTGTCGCGAGGTACTTAGAACCATTCCATGATTCCTCAGATTTTCCATGCCCATAGGCTGTCTCTCTAGAGGGGAGGAGGGAGGGAATCAAATTTATATAACCACCGGGTAAGTATGTTCAAAAATTTATTTTATGAAAAAATCACAAATTTTAAGTAATTTTTATTTTTCCCAACAGTACTTACCTCGAACTACTTTCTTAGGAGTATCTGGGATCTCCTCCCACCCGACCAGAATTTTGTGCAGTTTACCCTACTCCCGTTTTCTATGCGGGGCATCTCTGGCGGAGTGATACGCGCCCAGAGACAACCCGAGGTCAGAGAGCATGCTTGCTCAGGTCTCGCTCTCCAGTAAGTTTTGTCAGATAGGTTTCTATCAAGTCCTGTAAGGCACTCGGGGTAGGATGGGCGGGCCATAACCCGAAAGTAGTTCGAGGTAAGTATTGTTAGGAAAAATACAAATTACCTCAAATTTGTGATTTGTTCCAACACGAAGTACTTACCTCGAACTACTTTCTTAAGAGACTTATACCTTAGGAGGTGGGAGTGTACCACAGGACCCAGAGACCGTAATGAGGAGAGAAAGGGGGAAGAACCTAGATAGGAGGCTAGGTTCTGGTGACCCTTCAAAAGAAAACATGAGAAAATAGGGAAAACTACCCAAAAAACTATCTTAGTGTCTAAGTAACTCACCTCTGTAAAACTCTTCGGAGACGTATCAATTCACTGACGATGTATGTCCTGGCAGTCAAGGGTTTTAGTGTCATTTCAGGAAGGGTAATAAGGGAACAGGGAGGGGGGGGGTAAGGAAGGAACCAGTGTCTCTCGGACTTACTGTACATGGTTACCCTGGGGCTCCACCTCAATCTTTTGAAGCGCTGAAATGACGGGACTGAGAGAGAATCCGTCCAAGGACCTCCTCAAACATTCCTTCAAGTAGCGAGCTGTGAAGGTTGACTGATTGGTCCAAGTACCCCCCCGTAGGATTTGGCCGACTGCCATGTTCTTTTCAAAGGCCAACGAAGTACTCAGCCCTCTGATGTCGTGGGGTCTAGGATTACCCGGAATAGGCATCCCTGCACTATTGTAGGCCCTCATGATCACTTTCCGTAACCAGAAGGAGATCGTGTTTTTGGAGACTGGTTTCTTCACCAAACCTGAAGAAACGAACAGATTCTTGATTCCGGGTCTAAGCTTCACTGTCCTCTCTAAGTACTTCCGTACTGCTCTGACAGGGCACAGCCGCAAGTCCCTCGGGTCGTCTGTACGTGGAAGTGCCGGCACCGAGAAGCCTTCGAACTTGGGGTCCCAGACTGCGGGGTTCTGGGTCTTGGCCACGAAGGACGGTACGAACTTGAAGGTAGCTTCACGCCAACCTTTCGAGTGCGACACCTCGTTGAGAGCCCATGTAGCTCCCCTACTCATTTTGCCGATGCCAGTGCTAACAGAAAAACTTGAGGGTGAGCTCCTTGTCTAAGATGTCCTTCAGGGGCTCGAAGGGAGGTTCCGTCAACATCTTCAGGACCCTAGCTACGTCCCATTGGGGCATCCTAACCGCTTGAGGATGGCATGATTGCTCGAAGCTCTTGATGAGCATCGAGATGTGTCTAGAGGAACCTAGGTCGATGCCTTTCAGGAGGAAGACCTGTCCTAGGGCGGCTCGGACTCCTTTAATGGCGGGAATAGACATCTTTACCTCGTCCCTGAGATAGATTAAGAAGTCCGCTATCTCTGGGATGGAGGCTTTTAACGGCTTGATGTTCTTTGCGACGCACCACCTCGTGAAGGTCGCCCATTTTGCCTAGTACACCGCGGCTGACGACCGTCTCAGGTAACCCGACATCCTCATTGCGGTCTTCGCCGAATACCCTTCCTTCCTCAGGAGACGCTCGATAACCTCCACGCGTGAAGGCAGAGGGACCGAAGGTTTTCGTGAAACCTTTGAAAGTGCGGTTGCCGGAGAAGGTCTGACCTGTCTGGAAGGGGCCAAGGCGAAAGGCGCGCCAGTTCCTTTAGATCCGCGACTCACTCTCTCTCCGGCCACCAGGGCACTACCAAAGTCATCCACAGGTTGTCCGCTCTCCTCACCCTGTTGAGGACTTGTCTGAGCATTCCGAAGGGAGGGAAGGCGTACACGTCGAGGTTGTCCCAAGGATGCTGGAAGGCGCCCTTGGGTCTGGCACAGGAGAACAAAACACGGGGAGCTGTGCGTTCAGTCTGGTGGCGAAGAGGTCTATTACTGGCGAGCCCCATTTCTGAATCAGAGTCTTGGCCACTTCTGGGTGCAGGGACCACTCGGACCCCACCACTTGACCCACTCTGCTGAGGCCGTCGGCCAGGACGTTGCTCTTCCCCGGAATGAACCTGGCCGAGATCTTGATCTGCTCCCTTTCGGCCCATTCCAGGAACTCCATCGGGAGGCCGCACGACTCCTTTGATTTTAGCCCTCCTTGCTTCTTTATGTAGGCCACCACCGTGGCGTTGTCGCACATCAGTGCCACGGTGTTTCGCCGGAGCTTCTGAACGAACTCTAAGCATGCCCTTTGCACTGCCATCATTTCCAGTACATTGATGTGCAAGTTCTTCTCCTCAGTTCCCCACCTTCCTCTCGCTGTGCTGTCAAGGAGATGAGCACCCCAACCCTCCTTTGATGCGTCCGTGAACAGGAGCATCTCCGGAGGATCAGCCACGAAGGGCATCCCCTTGAGGGTGTTCAAAGTGTCGTGCCACCACTCAAGGACCTCCTTCGTTTCCGGGGACATCGGGACCACCTTGTGTGGGGAGTCTTTTGGTTCCAGCCCGCCTTCAGATCCACTGTACTCCCCTGAGTTTGAGTCTCCCCTGTGGAACTAGCTTCTCCAATGACACAAGGTGACCTATCAGTCTCTGCCAGTCCTTGGCTCTCCTGGGCTGACCCGACAGGAAGGGCCGTAGGATCTGACTCAGGTTGTCCAGTCTTTCCGCGGAAGGGAATGCTCTCGCCAACCGGGAGTCCAGGACCATCCCGAGGTAGGTATTCCTGGTGGAGGGTATCAAATGGGACTTCTTCAGGTTGATGGTGATACCCAGGACGTTGCAGAACTGTAGGAGCTTCGCGCCTTGCCCCCTCAGTGTTTCCTCTGAGGCTGAAAGTAAAAACCAGTCGTCCAGGTACCGAATCAGGCGGATGCCATGTTCGTGCGCCCAGGCTGAGACTGTCGTGAAGACCCTCGTGAAGACCTGAGAAGCTGTGGACAGACTGAAGCAGAGGGTCTTGAACTGCAATGTATGGGTACCCCATTTCACCCTTAGATACTTCCTGCAGGAGGGGTGGACAGGGACCTGGAAGTATGCGTCTTTGAGGTCTATGGACATCATGAAGTCTCCTTCCTTCAAGGTCGCTAGGACTGACTTCGGAGTGTCCATCTTGAAGTCTGTCTTGCACAAGAACCTGTTGAAGGCCCAGAGGTCTATGACCGGTCTCCAGCCCCCTGTCGCTTTCTCCACCAGGAAGAGTCTGCTGTAGAACCCTGGACCTGGGTCTTTGATCGGTTCCACTGCCCCTTTCGCTAGCATAGCAGAGACCTCTTCTTGTAGGGCCGTTCTTCTCAAGGGGTCCTTCGGTGCCTGTTGATCTGGTATTAAGAGGTGGGGGGTCCACCAGGAAGGGCAACCTGTAACCTTCTTTCAGGACTGTCATGGTCCACGGGTCCGATCCATGGTCCCGCCATGCTTGCCAAGAATGTTTGAGGCATCCCTCCACCTGAGGCTTCAGCAGGAATAGGGGGCCTCTCTCCCTATCTCCTTCGAGAGGCGCGGCCCGAACGACCTCTTATGGCAGCTGAATAGGATGGTCTAACGCTGACTGCGCAGCTGACGTTCCCCTACGGGAGGGCTGCGAGGGTTGCTGCCAGGATGTCGAAGGGGCGTTCCTCCTGGGCTGGTTAGGTGAGGTGCGAGGAGGGAGAGGGACATCAGACGGAACTCTCCTATGGGAAGGCTTTCCTGCTGGTGGGGACCTGGGTTCCGCCACACCCTTTAGTTTCATCACCCTCTCCATCGTCTCTTCCACTTCCTTGAGGGGGAAAACCAAGTCGTCCCACAGTGGAAGGCTCCTCAGGGACCTCGCTTCCCTGTCGGGGAGTCTCCTTACAAGCCTGCTGAGCACTGTGTTCCTCTTCCTCAGAATCCAGTTGGCAGTTTGCGTTATTGACTGATGGGAAAGGAACTTCAGGGCCTTGCCTCCCGAGCTAATCAGCTCCTTCAGTAAGGCCTGATTTTCCGGAACTGCGAGATCATGCGCTGACTGGAATCCTACCAGCGTAGAGGCCCACCAATCCAGCCAGGATGATACGTGAATCAAGTCCCTAGACAGCTCCTCCATCATGGCAGTCTCCGCGGGGGAGAAACAAATCGGTGGCGTGGTAGCTCTCTCCTCCGCTGCCCCCTGTCCCAAGATGGTGACTGACGGTTCTACTGCGCAGGCCCCCGAGCGGTGTCCTTCAGGGAGGTAGAACGGGGACTGCGTCTTCAGGCCCTGAAGAAGTCTAGACGCACTCTGGTTCTTGGGGGCTTCAGCGTAGTTGGCCACGACCTTGCTCACGTGCGCCAGTCCCAGCTTCATGTCCCTTGCCAAAGGGAGGGCTAGCGAGGGCCTCTGCTGCACAGGCGCATACACTAATCTGTAGAGGCTCTAGAGCCAGACCTCGTCAGAAGAAGACTCGGGTTCATCCAGCTTATGGTGCAGCCGGATGAGGCCTATCACCCTCCTGTATGCGGAGACCTCCGGTGGCGAACCTTCTTCTCCGTCTTCCACCTTCTCCGATGGGGGCCTCAGTTCTCGTGACGAAGGACCTCCGACGGGGGGAGCCGCACGGGGAGGAGCCATCCTCCTGGAGTGGTCCAGATCCTTCTCTTCAGTTAGTAGGACGGGCATCGTCGCTGGAACGGAGGACTCCGTCCTGGTCCTATCTCTTCTCCTGACGTACCACGGGTCTGTGGGATTGCCCGTTGAGGAAAGGTGCTTCTCCCGTTCCGGAGGACTCAACAATGATCTAGAGGCCGGGACGCGGCTGCCAGACCTAAGGGGAGACTCTCCCTGCTGGGCGGGTGGAGTCGGAACTTTCGCGGACTTATGCCTGTCCCTTGGTGCCTAATGTGACGAGTCCCTCCGTCGGTCATACCTCCTCTCGTCGACCAATCCTACTGTTGAGCGGGGCCTAGGACGCCATCCCGAGGTGCCTGCGACTGCTGCAACCCCCAAAAGTTGGCTACGGGGAATGGAGACTCGTACCCATTCTTCTTCCGGCGAAAGATTGGAACGTCTCCTCCCGTGGCGAGAGCGTGAACGGGAGCGCGATCGAGATCTTCTTCTGTGGGACCTATCTCGTCGCCTCCTACGGTCCCTCGGATCTCAGTCTTCTGATGAATAAGAGCAGGCCTCTAACGAGGAGCCCGAAGACCTGTAGGACCTCGTTGGAGGGGCTGAGACTTGCCGCGTTGCTGGTGGTACCGCATGAGGTTCGGCCGGCGAAAAAGGCTCCATGAAGTCTGCCGGGAACAAAGCTGAAGGCGTTGGAGGGGAGCGGGGAAGCTCCTCACTAGGGAACCAGGTCTCATTCCTCTTCTGTCCTCAGGGGTGACCTGAAGGGCGTCTTTGGAGGCGCCCACCCGAGGGCGTCTGATGGCGGCGAGTCGTCCTTCTCGGCGGCACCCTCGGCTGCTGACGCACCTGAAAAACCTGCCCACGAGACTGGAGAAGAGACTGTTACAGTTTTTCCCCACATCGGATCATCCGAAGAGACGGGACCTGCTTTCACCAGGGCTCTGTCCTCCGCATACACACCTGCCCCCCTCCCCCCCTCAGGCCCCCCACTTGCCTGGACTGAAGACACAATCCCACAGTCCGGTAATTCAGAGTCCTGGGAAGGGCCACAGGCCGCTTCCCAGCAACAGACTTACCTCGACAACTACTCTGGGTATGGGGAGACGGCAGAGAGAGACTGTCCGACGGCACACCGGGTGAAGCGAGGGGCGAAGCGACGCTGGACTTCCTAGGGGACCGACGAGATGCCTTCTTTTTCTTAGTGCCGTACCGCACCCACTGCACTTCATTCCAGGACTCGCACTCCGGACAAGTGGCTGTAGGGGAACACACACTGCCCCTACATGACGAACACAAGGAGTGCGGGTCAACTTCAGTCTTAGAGAGGAAAGCGCCACACGATTTCCCGACTACAGGCCCAGGGCAACGACGGGGATGCTCCATAACGCACTAGTAATACACCACGAGACACAGGAACACAGAGGGAAAGGATAGGGAAACACACAAAGGGACCACGTGGGGACCGCGTGAGACACAAAGGGGTCGGGGACACAAAGGGTCGCACTGGGTTAAGAGAGAGCGTTGGGGTGTTAACGCCGACGCGACCAGAAACCACTGGAGAGCGAGACCTGAACAAGCATGCTCTCTGACCCCGGGTCGTCTCTGGGCACGTATCACTCCGCCAGAGATGCCCTACATAGAAAACAGGAGTAGGGTAAACTACACAAAATTCTGGTCGGATGGGAGGAGATCCCAGATACTCCTAAGAAAGTAGTTCGAGGTAAGTATTTCGTGTTGGAACAAATAATTTTTAAACACAAGACTTACCCGGTCGTTATAAAAATATATCTGATTGACACCCATGGTGGAGGGTCAGAGACAGCCAACATTGTTGGAATTTTACTTAAAAGTTAATAAACCTTAAGGGTTCGTACCTGATAAGGAAGCCGACTTCAAAGAATACTTTCATTATGTCCGCTTTCCTTATGAGATCCAGCAATCCACCCAGGGGGCTGAAGACCTCTAGGAGCTGTCAAACCGGTGTAAATACCTCTATGTTGACAGGATCTCCTCCAATACCCTTGTTCTGGGCACTCTCAAGGAACAAATTGACCACCTGACTAAAATCAAAGATTGTGGAAGACTGTCGCAATCTCCACGAACAACCATAAAAATACAATATTTCCAAGAGAAGAAAAGGGTATTAGATTATGGGAACATAGTGGTGGATTCTTCCCCCACTACTGCACTCGCTGCTACGAATGGTCCCAGAGTGAAGCAGTCCTCATAAAAAGTCTGGACACGTTTCAAAATAATGTGAAGAAAACAGAGATTTACTCCTCCAAAAGGTTGTGTCCTTAATGCTTTGCAACGATCTATTCTGCTTGAAGGCCACCGAAGTTGTTACAGCTCTAACTTAATGAGTTTTGGCTTTTTAAAAACTTGAGGTCTGCCTCACTGCAATGTGCATGAGCCTCTCTTATTAAGAGACTGATGAAGAATGAAAGTACATTCTTCAATATCTGTAACGAGGACTTCTAGACCGAACACCAAAGAGCTTCCGACTTGCCTCGCAACTCTTCCGTACAGTCCAGATAGAACTTCAGGGTTACTGGGCACAGGACTCTCTCCAACTACTCGCCAATCACATCCGAAATGTTCGGAATCTCAAAAGCCTTGGGCCAAGGTTGAGAAGGGCGTTCATTCTTGGCGAGAAAGCCTAACTGCAATGAGCAGATAGCTCTGTTATCTCGACAAAACCAACATTTAGCTAAAAGTATGAATCCCGCTGACTCTTTGAGCTGTCACCAGACTGACCAAAAATAGAGTCTTCATTGTGAGGTCCTTAAATGAAGTGAATGCAAGGGCTCAAACGTGTCACTCATAATGAACTTTAGGACAATATTCAGATTCCAAGCTGGTGAATCCTGGAGCTGTTGCTTTGATGTTTCAAAAGATTTGAGAAGTTTCTGTAGGTCTTTAACATTAGAAAGGTCCAAGTTTTAGTGCCATGAATACGGTTGCTAACATACTCTTGTATCCTTTGATGGTAGAGGATGACAAAATTGCGTTTCCTTCGAAGATATAACAGGAAGTCAGCAATCTATGTTATAGAAGTACTGGACGAGGAAAGAGAGTTGACTCTGCACCACTCTCTAAAAACCTCATACTTGGATTGGTAAATCATGATGGTAGAAGTCCTCCTTGCTCTTGCAATAGCTCTAGTTGCTTCCTTAAAAAAATACCTCAATTTCTTGTGAGTTTTTCGATAATCTGAAGACAGTTAGATGAAGAGCTTGGAGATTTTGATGGTACCTTCCAAGTGGGGTTGTTTGAGTAGATCTACTCTTAATTAAGGACTTCTTGTAGTGTCTACCATCCATTCCAGTACCTTTGTGAACCATTCTCTGAGGGCCAAAAGAGGGCCACTAGAGTCAATTCGTCCTTTCGTGTGACACAAACTTTTGCATCACTTTGTAATGAATTTGAACGGTGGAAATGCGTACTGTACATGTCCATATCACGAGCCGTTTGACGCTCGACGTCGCGTTCCGCTTGATGCTCGACGTCGCGTCCCGTTAAATGCCCGACGTCGCGTCCTGCAGGACGTTCGACGTCACGTTAGGTGGACGTTCGACGTCACGTTAGGTGGACGTTCGACGTCACGTTAGGTGGACGTTCGACGTCACGTTAGGTGGACGTTCGACGTCACGTTAGGTGGACGTTCGACGTCACGTTAGGTGGACGTTCGACGTCACGTTAGGTGGACGTTCGACGTCACGTTAGGTGGACGTTCGACGTCACGTTAGGTGGACGTTCGACGTCACGTTAGGTGGACGTTCGACGTCACGTTAGGTGGACGTTCGACGTCACGTTAGGTGGACGTTCGACGTCACGTCTGTCTGCTTGACTCCTTAGATTAAAGTGGCTAAAACACGACATTTAACGGGGAGTTGTAAAGACGTTCGTCAACAAGAATCTCTCGACTAGTAGCCTTATGACGCTTGGCGTCCAAGTGTGAAGTTACCCGACGCTCAGGGTCCAGGCCTGCTACTCTCTTGTTGTTTGCCAGTTGATAAACCTGCATGAGCAAAGAGAGTTTCTGTTGCATATCTTGCAGCATATTAAAATTAGGGTCCACCTGTTGAGGTACAGGAGACGTCACGTCTACCACAAGCTCTCTTTCTACACCGTTTAAAGAACACGCAGAGCGTCCAGAGGACGATAACCAGTCTGACGGTGGAGGAGGAGCATAAACGGAGGTCATGTCAGGCTCAGACAGCTGTCCTGCAACTGGGCGAGTTGGACGTTTCTTGACAGTTGCCAACATCCTAAAAGGACGTTCGGTAGGAGAGCTTTCTTCGGTAGAATGAAAAAACGCTCAGGACTGCTCCAAAGACTACAACCAGAAGCTTGTGGTGTCATGATAGGACGGTGATTGACCGTGTCCACCTTCCTCTTCAGAGGTCTGGAAGCTTGACGCCAGCCTCGGCTGGGCCCTGCATCATCCGAAGATGACGAAAAAACTTTTACCTCACCTTTCCTATGATGAAGGTGAGCGTCCTCGGAATCGTCAAAAGGTATGCTTGAGGAGGCGTCTGCTTGGGAGCTAAAGCCTCTCGTTTCCTTTTGTCATTCGACATTCCTTCTCCCAAGAGTTGGGGAGCTTGGAAGAGGTCTATGGTCGACAAACCTTGGAAGAGGTCTATGGTTAGAACATTCAACATTCCTTCTCCCAGGGTTAAGGGAGCTTGGAAGAGGTCTATGGTTAGAAGAACGACAGGTCCTAGCAGACGCACTACATATTTGTGGGGTGGTGCTTAGGCCGAAACAAAGAGCCCAAACTTGGACAACTTCCTCCTATACACGAACCTTCAGGAATTGCTTAAGTTTGGATGGATGAGGATGTGGAAGTAAGCATCCTGGAGGTCTAAAGAGACTATCCAGTGGACCTTTCCTACTGCTGTAAGGACTGATTTCGATGTCTCCATGGAGAACTTTGACTTCTGAACGAAGGCGTTGAGAGCAGTTACATCCAGGACCGGACAATAGCCTCCCTCTCCAAAAAGAGAGACATTTGATGTTGCATAGCCTGTCCCTTTGGCTCCTCTCTGTATTTGGCAGAGAAGTCTATCAGAGTAACTAATAAAGGAGGTTTCATTAGGAAAAAGATTTTGCATCCATCCTTCAGTAATAGCACGGACCAAAGGTCTGCTCCTCTCCTCTCCCAGGCTCGCCAGAAGTAGTTAAGTCTAGCTCCTACCGTAGTCTGTGCGGTTTAGAGAAAAAGTATGCAGAAACTTTCTTGCTGATTTAGACACCAAAACCTGTGTCTTTGACCAACTCTTGAGGGAGGAGAGAGGAAGAAAAAAGGGGTGGTGCGTACCTCAATTCTGACTTCTGATTCAAAGTTATCCTGCCTCACTGCCTGCATTTCTTAAGAGACTCAGCGATCCACCCAGGGGGCTGTAAAAGTCTCTGTGGGGCTGCCCCAAGGTCCTCAACCTTAACGTGGCTAGACCTCCACCCTTGCTATCCTGGCATAACTGATAAGGAAACTGGCTTCATAGGTTTTTATGCCTCATTTACCTGCATTCCTTGAGAGACTCAGCAATCCACCCAGGGGGGCTGTAAAAGTGTCTGTGGGTCTGCCACAAGGTCCTCGACCTTAACGTGGCTAGACCTCCACCCTTGTTATCCTGGAATACTTGGATTGCATCCAGTCTCCCATCATCCTCAAAGCTCTATTAGATGATCAAGACAGCACCATCTTAGTAAACAGAGACTCCTTCAAAGCCTTCCTTAGCAAAAACTCTGAAGGCGGGACGAGGAGCAGAGGCACAAAATAAATCAGAAACTCTTCAGAAAAAAACTCTCACAAGTTTCTTAAAGTCAACTGATGGAAGAAGGATCTTAGGAACCTCTCCTAAGAGAATTCCTCTAAAAGATAAATAGGGGAAAAGAGATCGTCAATCCCTTCCTCCTACAATTCTCTAACAGAGGTAGAGATGTCTTGTTTCCTAGGAGTCAACTCCTTAAGGTCCTGAATTCTAGCCTCAATGCTTTTAGGGGTTTGATTCTCGCCTTCCAACAGACACCAAGAGTTAGTTCAAGAGGGCCTTGGTCTGAGAAAATAATATCTTTCCAGTTAATATTTATTTCTGTATCTTTTAATATAGCGCCTGGCGTAACAATGTTCCAACGCTAGACGCTCACGGTCATTACAATCGGAACTAAGACGTTCGCGATCTCGACGTTTGGCCCAACTGGTGTAACCATGACATCCGAGTCTTGATGCTCGACGTCACGTCTAACTGCTCGACGCTTGGCGTCACGTCTAAGTGCTTGATGCTCGGCGTCATGCTTGACACTCGACGTCAAGTCCAACTGCTGGACGCTAGATGCCATGCAACTGCTTGACGCTCGGAACAATGCCGTTCACGATTTAGACGGTCGAAGCTATGCTTGACATGCGGCGTCACGTCCAACTGCTTGACGCTCGACGTCACGTAACTGCTTGACGCTCAGCGTCATGTCTAACTGCTTGAAGCTCAGCGTCATGTCTAACTGCTTGACACTCGACGTAAAGTCCAACTGCTGGATGCTTGATGTCATGCAACTACTTGACGCACGGCGCCATGTGACTTTCGGAACAATGACGCTCGCGATTCACCCGCTCGGAACTATGCTGTTCGCGTCTAGAGCGTTCGCTCATCGAACAAAAGAGACAAAGAAGTTGCACTCGGTTACAAACATCGTGTCAAACTCTTACAGCAGCGTTAGTAGTTTGCTGTCCAAAGCTCTGACGCTCGGCGTTAGATAACAATTTTACCTCGCCTTACCCACGGTGAGGGCGAGCGTTCTGGGAAGCGTCAACAGGAACGCTCGAGGGGACGTCTGCTCAAGCGCTAACGCCTCTCGTTTCCTTTCGCCGATCGACATTCCTTCTCCCACGGGTTGGGGAGCTTGGAAGAGGTCTAACGCTAGGATAACGACAGGTTCGAGCAGACGCACCCTCCACTGACTGATTAAATTCACTGCACTAATTTAGCACTGAAAATTGCACTTTTTATTACTCTTTCACATAAGACCAAAGGAAAGACGTGTAAGCCTTTTACCTTATAAAAAAAAAAGTACATAAAATGTAATATATTAATTAGACCTGCCCGCTGTGAGAGAAATTAATCTTCCGCCAAGGGCATGAATGAGAATTCAATAGGTAATTTGATTAATATTAGAAATCCCAATATCGAAAACAAAAATAAATAACGATACAAAGTAATTTGTGATACAGTGAACCCTCGTTTATCGCGGTAGATAGGTTCCAGACCCAGCCGCAATAGGTGAAAATCCGCGAAGTAGTGACACCATATTTACCTATTTATTTAACATGTATATTCAGACTTTTAAAACCTTTCCTTGTACGTAGTACTGTTAACAAACTACCCTTTAATGTACAGAACACTTAATGCATGTACTACAGTACCCTAAACTAAAACAGGCACAAATATTCAAGGCGATTTTATATCATGCGTTTCCTAAACACGCCAAAAAGCACGATAAAAAATGGCAACCAATGTTTTGTTTAAGTTTATCTCTGATCATAATGAAGAAACAAACGCATTTACACATCTATGTATAGGTTAGTTTTTGCATCGATTATATTGATTATTCAGTACAGTATGTTGATTTTGTTATTACCAATGTTTTACTTAATTTTTTTTTGGACTTCCAAATGAAATATTTTTCTTTATGACGCCGCCTGAAACGACGGCGTAATAAAGTACACTCAGTAAACAAACAAAGGCATTTAACGCGCATGATGAAAGTGATAAATAATGATATTACAGTAAAAGCTTTTAGAAAATATGTTATTACAAATATTACTTACCGTATCTATATAAAATCATACATACGTAGCAAAGCAGGAAAACAATTTACGAGAGAGAGAGAGAGAGAGAGAGAGAGAGAGAGAGAGAGAGAGAGAGAGAGAGAGAGAGAGAGAGAGAGAGAGAGAGAGAGAGTGAGTTGTTTTACGTACGTAAATGTAAATTTAAAAAAAAAATAGCCCCATTTCATATAAAATAGGTTATTACAAATATTTTACTTTATCATATTACAGTAGTATGTATAATATTGTAAAGTTCAGTACAGTATGTAGTTGTTATAGTCGTGGCGATGTAATTCTCACGAAACAAAAACACGGCATTCAAGTACAACAGCTGATTCATTCTCTCTCTCTCTCTCTCTCTCTCTCTCTCTCTCTCTCTCTCTCTCTCTCTCTCTCTCTCTCTCTCTCTCTCTCTTCGTGTTATACAATACTTACATATAGATGAAGAAACTAAAATTGGTTTTCTTAGTGTCAATTAAATACGAAATGAAAAAATTATGCCGAGTTTACATCCATTTCAATCTTTGCTAAAAATACGGCATCCGATTTCATCAGCAAACCACTATTCTTTGGGAAACATCATTTTATTCTAGAAAATTGCTACTCTTTAAATAGTTAATTGCACATTAAGAAAGCATATGCTTTTGTTTTTAAATTTCGGGTGTGTTTTAAAAATCGAGTATTGTTGACTTCTTTTTGTTTTACTTTTGGCTGTGATTAGATCAGCTGACGTCTAGCTGCCGCTCATTTCTTAACTTATTCAAACCGTCTACAGTATACAGTTGATATTACATAAGCACCAATGTGTTATAACCTATAAAAAATTTTTTGTTTATTACATTTAAAACAACACGCACACACACACACTCTCTCTCTCTCTCTCTCTCTCTCTGTGGGCTACTTTTCACTACCTTCCATTCCTTACCTCTCTCTATCTCTCTAACAAATGATATCTTTGTTGCTCCTCAAAGTTTCATTTATATTGAAAATCAATCATGATTCAATTTTCCTTACTTTCTCCTATCTCGCACCATCGGTCACATCGCGGTATTTTCGAAATTTCCGGAAAATCCGCGATATATGTATATACATGCGTTATGAAAAAAATCCGCGAAGTGGTGAATCTGCGATGGTCGAACCGGGAAGTAGCGAGGGTTCACTGTACTATATCGATTATGTGAGAACAATGTAGCATAACTTTAACTGTACGCTAGTTTTATTTGAACTCTGAAAATAGATTGATGATTCTCTAAATAAAGTATACTAATAGGACAAATATATTCTTAAAAATAATATATTCCTTTTATATTATAAGAACTTAAATACTTTGGTTTTTAAGTAGAATTTTACTTTTCATAAAAAACAATACAAAGAAATTTGTGATACTGTATCGATTGACTGAGAACTGCGTAGCGTAACTTTAACTGTACGCTAGTTTATTTAAACTCAGAAAATAGATCAACGATTATCTAAATAAAGAACACCAATAGGACAAATATATTCTTGAAAATAATATATTCCTTTTATATTATAAAAACTTGACCACTTTTAGTTTGTAAGTAGAGTTTACTCTCCATTCTCTGCATCAAAACAGAAATGAAAATGCAAGTCATACAACGTAGTAACTACGTAGATCACGTCATATGACTGTGACATAGTGTTTTTCTTCCGCCATTGTTTTCAAGAATAGGTTCGTTAGTTTTATAGTAGGTTGAAAAAACTTCTAATCCTACCTTTTAAGCTATAAACATGACAAATTCGTAGATAATTTGTATTTTTCCTAACTATACAAACCTTAGCTATTTAAAGTGGGTAATTAATTTTGGCGTAGCTGAAAGGACAAGCCATAAAAATTTAACGAGGGATCATTACCCCACCGCTAGTTAGCGGGGGTTAGGGAGCTACCCTCCCCCCCTCACACACCTGTGTTGTAGCTCCACTTTTGCTTAGAGGTAGGACTTCATGGGGGACAGGGCTGGTGGGCAAGTTTGATTAAATAACTAAGGTTTGTATAGTTAGGAAAAATACAAATTATCTACGAATTTGTCATTTGTTCCGTAACTGGAATACAAACCACGCTATTTAAAGTGGGTGACTTATCCCTTAGGAAGGGTGGAACAAGTTCCAGCCATACTGGCTTTTGGCTTTGCCCGGGGACTCATTATCTGAGTGTGTCAGCACTCAACAATAAGGAGTCCCTGCACCTTGCTTGCACCTTGCTATGCAAGGGCTGCAGCCTACGTAAGTTGTGTGCGAAGGAAAAAAGTGTGACTCGTCCTAGAAAGTTGACCTGAAGTTCTATAGATGGAAACTTAGGGCTAGGATTCTCCCAATACCACCTCGTCAGGGTATGGGGATGCGACAGTATTAACTTAATACTAGGAACACAAGGGAACATGGTTTACCTGCAGTGGTTTGAGGTCAGCTGTGCAGAGAACCCAGGATGCTGCTTTCCCCAAGAGAGGGGAGGATAAAGAAAAGAATAAGGGCCAGGCATACCTTTTCTTTCATGCAGACTAAAACTGGGTAACAATACCCTTAACCCTTTGCTACTTGTCCATTAAGGAGCCTGAGGTTTAAACCAGCTGTTGTGCAGCCACCACAGGGCCGATAGAGAACGTATCGAGCCTCCTGTGGGTCAGGTCTTGCAGGTAGTGGGCTGTGAAGGTCGTTTGACGCTCCCACACCCCTGATTGCAGAACCTGCATCACTGAGAAGTTTTTCTTGAAGGCCAGGGAGGTAGCTACTCCCCTGACATCAGGAACTCTAGGACGACGTGACGGAGGAGGGTCGGGATTCAGGGACAGATGGATCGCCTTTCGAATCCATGCTGAGATGGTGTTCTTGGTAACCCTCCTCTTCGATCTCCAGGTGCTGACAAACAAAGCTTGCACTTGGGGACGAACTGCAGCTGTTCTCTTCAGGTATAGCCTCAGACTTCTTACTGGGCACAGTAGGAGATGGTCTGGGTCATCTGTTACGGAACGAAGACTCGAAATCCGGAAGGAGTCGAACCGAGGGTCCGGCACTCCCGGATTCTGAGTCTTAGCAATAAACTCAGGGACGAAGTTGAATGTTACCTCCCCCCATACCCTTGAATGGGCGATGTCATACGAGAGACCATGAAGTTCGATAACTCGCTTGGCTGACGCCAAAGCTAGTAGGGAAACCGTCTTCCAAGTAAGGTGGCGATCTGAAGCCTGGCGTAATGGTTCGTAGGGAGGTCTCTTAAGAGACCTGAGAACTTGAACCACCTTCCATGGGGGAGGTCTCACTTCCGACTGAGGGCAGGTAATTTCATAACTACGTATGAGTAGGGAAAGTTCTAGCGAAGAAGAAATGTCCACTCCTTTGAGCCTGAAGGCTAGACTTAAGGCTGAGCGATAGCCTTCCACTGCCGAGACTGAAAGGTGCATTTCTTCTGGCAAATACACGATGAACTCCGCTATTGCTGGAATAGTGGCATCGAGTGGAGAGATACCCCTTCCACGACACCAACCACAGAAAACTCGCCACTTCGCCTGGTTGACTCCTGCGGATGACTTTCGCAATTGTCCATACATCCTTTCCGCAACTTGTTGCGAAAATCCTCTCTCTGCAAGGAGATGCTGGATAGTCTCCAGGCATAAAGCTGAAGCGAAGCTACGGCTTTGTGAAAGATGTTGGGGTGTGGTTGTTTGAGTAGCTCGTGTTGTGGAGGGAGTTCTCTCGGAGGCTCCGTAAGGAGTTGCAGAAGGTCCGGGAACCATTCCGCGTGATGCCACAGCGGAGCTATGAGTCATCGAGAGGTTGACCGATAGTCTGGTCTTGTTGAGTACCCTCCTCATCAGACAGAACGGGGGAAAGGTGTATACGTCCATGTTGTCCCACCGTTGTTGGAAAGCATCTTGCCAGAGAGCCTTGGGGTCCGGGACTGGGGAACAGTACAACGGCAGTTTGAAGTTCAACGCTGTCGCGAACAGATCCACAATCTTGGAACCCCACAAAGTCAGGACTTTGTTGGCTACTTGACGATCCAAAGACCACTCGGTACTCACTAAGACGCTCTGCTCAGACTGTCGGCGAGCACATTCCTTTTGCCCGGAATGAAGCGAGCCAAAAGTGGAATCGAGTGGACTTCAGTCCATCTCAGTATCTCTACTGCAAGATGGGATAGCTGTTCTGAAAAGGTACCTCCCTGCTTGTTGATATAAGCCACTACTGCGGTGTTGTCGCTCATCACCACCACAGAGTGAACCGCCAGGTGCTGTTGGAACTGTTGAAGGGCCTGAAAAATGGCCTTCATTTCTAGCAGATTTATATGGAGGCACTTTCCTGATTCTGACCACAGGCCTGAGGTCCTGTGGTTCAGAACATGGGGCCCCCCACCCTTTCTTTGAGGCGTCCGAAAACAGCATCAAATCCGGGGGGAGGACGAGAAGATCCACTCCCTTTCGTAGGTTCTCGTCTGCCACCCACCACTGAAGGTCCATCCGTTCTGCGACACCCATTGGGATCAAGACATCCGGGGAATCGTGTCCTTGACTCCACCAGGACTTGAGTTGCCATTACAGGGATCTCATTCTGAGGCGACTGTTGGGAACTAGACGGACCAAGGATGAGAGATGGCCGAGGAGACTTAACCACGACTGGGCTGGGAGTTCGTCTCGTATGAGGAAAGGACTTGCGACCTTCCTCAGCCTTGCTATCCTGTCGTCTGAGGGGAAGGCTCTGTGGAGATTGGTGTCCAATATCATGCCTAGATATACCAGTCTTTGGGAAGGAAGCAGAGAAGACTTCTCGAGATTTACCATGATCCCTAGATCTTAGCAAATCCCCAGAAGTTTGTCTCTGTGTCAAAGAAGGGTTGACTCAGAGTCTCCTAAGATCAGCCACTCGTCCAGATAACGGAGGAGACGGATGCCGATCTTGTGTGCCCACGAAGATATCAGGGTGAACACTCTGGTGAAAACCTGAGGTGCTGTGGAGAGACCGAAGCACAGCACCTTGAACTGGTAGATCTTGTTGTCTAGGCTGAATCTTAGGTACTTCCTTGAAGACGGATGGATTGGGATCTGGAAGTATGCGTCCTTCAGATTCAGTGTGCAAATGAAGTCTCGTGGTCTCACTGCGAGTCTGACCGTGTCTACCGTCTCCATGCTGAACGGGGTCTGCTTGACAAACCTGTTCAGAGCTGAGAGGTCGATGACTGGTCTCCAGCCTCCAGATGCCTTCTTTACAAGAAAGAGTCGACTGTAGAAGCCTGGGGACCCGTCGACGACCTCTTGGAGAGCGTCCTTCTTCAACATGGTCTTGACTTCTGCCCTAAGGGCTTGCCCTCTTGCCGATCCCATGGCAAGAGAGCTTAACGACACTGGATTCGCTGTCAGGGGAGGAGATGTTAAGAACGGGATGCGATATCCTTGGCTGATCATGGAGATCGTCCAGGAATCGGCCCCAAGTTGCTGCCACCTGTTCGCGCAACTTTGGAGGCATCTCCCCCTGGTGGACATGCCAATCCCAGCGTTTGCGGCCTCGGCCACTCCCCCTAGGATTCTTGCCCCCCCTGGAGGACTTCTTGCCTCTCCTGTCCTTGACGGGAAAGAGCTGTTTGGACACCGCTGCCTTTGATGCTATTGCCGGCTTTGTCGTCTTTGCAGGGCGAGGTTGTTGAGGTGTTGGAGGCTTATAGGGCTTTGATGTTAAAGCCCTCTGGAGGAGGGAGTCCTGGTTGGTCATCCTCCACCTCTCAGCCGCCTGCTCTACATCTTTCGGCTCAAACAGACTACTCCCCAAAAGGGAGGAATGTCTGAGCTTACTGACCTCGGTGTTGGTGACCTTCGAGTTGAATCTTTCAGACACCGTATCACGGCGTTTCAGGATAGTGTTAGCCCACAAGTTCGAGACTTGGTGGGCCAGAAACTTTATAGTACGAGTGCCTGAACGAAGGAAGGTCTCCAAGGCCTTCCTGGTACTCTCCTTAGACAAGTCTTCGGATCGTATCAGGATATCCAAGAGATCCCAGCCAGATATCCAGCCACGACACGAAGTGGCCTGCATGGCACACTTTGCTACCTTCTCCTGGCAGAGAATCTCCGAGGCCGAGAACGACACTGGCCGGTTGGAGATTCTCTTAAGAGGGACTCCCCTGGAGAGCTCTTCCACCGAGTGGTGGAGGGGAAGAGCTAAACAGAAGACTCCTCGATGATTTCAAAGTACCTCTTTTGATGGATAGAGGAGGTCGGAGGAGTTTGTTTCCGGCGCTGGAACGGCTGGAGGAGGCTAGCTCGGAGAGCTGGCTCTCGACCTTATCTCTGGCACTCTTGACCCCCAGGGACCAGGGCAAAGCCGCGCTGGTTTTAGGGGGCTTTTGAGTACCAAAGACTCAGTCCAGAACCGTGTCCTTGCCCTCTCGAGGAGGAATCTCCGGATCCGAAAATCCGTTAAGGTTCCTCATCAAAACTAAAACTTGCCAAAAGGCATGCTCCGACTCCTGCGGCTCTCCTCCTGATGGACTAGCAGCAAGGTCTCCAGTCCCCAAAGGCTCTTCTTGGGGGGACTCGTGGACGTTCTCCGAGGGCTTAGCTGGTTCTGGTCTGATCCTTCTAAGAAGATTTCGGAACCGTCTTGGAGTCCTTTGACTCCCTCCTGGAAGGGATGCAGGTTTCCAACAAAGATGGTGGGGGGCTCTTCTCCGCCTCCACCCGAGGAGACTTCTCGGCGCGAGGTGGGGTTTCTCCCATTGGTGCGATGGGAGAACGCCTCACCTCATGAGAATCCCCTGAGGACGGAAAACCCTTGTCCACGGGGATGGAGAGAAAGTCTGGGAAGGGGAGGGAGCCTTCCTCGACGGCTTCCAAGGAACAAGTTTCGCCCTTGGAGAAGTAACCCCGTCGTCCACTCCTCTCTTCCTCTTCAGGGGGCCGAGATAGCCGCTGATTTGAGGCCTAGTTCAGAAAAAGCGGCCCAAACCAGGGCAGCCGACTGACAGCAGCGCTGTCAGACACACCCTCTGGAGGGAAGGGGATCGTAAGATCCGTAGGAGTGGAAACTACAACTGGGTCTGCCTGAAAAGAAGAAGCTGTAGAAGAGATCCTGGACCTGTCCGGAGATTTTCCTCCTTTCGTTGAGTGCGCTGACCTGCGCTTACGGGGGGGGGATGAAGATGACCTGGCGCGTTGTACTGCCTGATCCTGTGTGGGCACGCGTTGTGGTTCGTACTGGGCATCGTACTGGGTATCGCGCTCGCGCAATAGGCCATTGCCTAGCTCAGGAGGCGATTGCTCACTCGTGGGTGAGAGAGCGCGGGCAAGCGGTGGCGCGTAGACAAGGGGGCGCGTTAGCGAGCGGTGGCGCGTAGGCAAGGGGGCGCGTTGGCGAGTGTTGGCGCGTAGGCGAGCGTTGCCACGTAGGAGAGTTCGCGCATTGGCGTATGGGCAAACGATGGCGCGCAGGAGAAGGAGCTCGTGGGCGCGTAGGTGTCAGGGCACGTGGGCGCGTGTTCCAGAGACCTCGGATGGAGCGCAGCCACAGGATGTTGAAGGGCCCGTAAGGGCAAAGCTGTAGGGCATGTGCGTGCAGGGGGAATATCCCTAGCGCACGGGCGCGCAGTAGGGCGCTCATCAGGAACCGAAGTTCTGGCAGTAGGTGCGCGATGGAGACTGCGGGCGATGGCGCGTAGGCAAGGGAAGGCGAGCAGGCGAGGTCTGATGGCGAGTCGGCGATCGTGGAGGAGAGCGCTGGCGAGCAGGAGAGGATGAATACTTCTCCTTGGAGCCCTGATACGAAGATCGAGGGCGAGCAGGCAAGCGACGAAGAGCCAGCAAGCGTTGGCGAGCAGGAGAGCGCTGGCGTGAAGGAGAGCACTGGCGCGCAGGAGAGCGCTGGCGCGCAGGAGAGCGCTGACGAGCAGGAGAGCGCTGACGAGCAGGAGAGCGCTGACGAGCAGGAGAGCGCTGACGAGCAGGAGACCGAGGGCGTCCAGGGCGTATAACAGGCCGAGGGCGCGCAGAGGTCCATTGGCAATCATGAGATCGTGGGCGCGTAGTCTCTGGAATTGCAGGGCGAACAGGAGATCGTGGGTGTGCAGGAGAGCGCTGGTGAGATGAGACAGCAACTGGTGAGCACTTGTGTGCAGTAGTGCGCTGGCGCGCAGGCGAACGTTGGCGCACAGGGGAAACCTGGTGCTTAAGGGACTTACACACAATTTCTGAAATCCCCTTTTGCCCCGAAGGGACCGATGCCCATTTGAAAACGGGATGTGTGGGCGCCCACAGCGCGTCAGCAGTCAGGAGAGGTGAAGGCAGGTCAGCAGGTCTGGCAGACGTAGGAGATCACGAACGATCTGCGGAGAGGTCCAGGTCCAAGGAAGTAGCAGGAACGGTAGCTGAAAGACGAGGTTCCTCTGCAGGGGACTGCGAGGATGAAGATCCGAAGAGGCACCTCCTAACACTCTTGTGAGGAGAAGGAAGACCTCGGCAACGAAGAGGAAGGCGAGCCTTACGTCGGATGCGTCCTCTGGGAGCAGCAAGCAAACCATCGGCAGTCCTCCGAAGAGGAGTCTCTGTCAGTGAACTCCCCCGAGGGGGAGAATCACCCGCAGGAGAGACCGTTGGACTTAGTTCCTCCCTCGAAGGATGTTCGGAGGGGGGGGAGCTAAGCCTTCAGCTACAACAGGAGCAGGGGTTTGAACACTCTCATTAGAAGCATCTGCCACAACAGCCTCGACAATAGACAGAGGGTCAACCACTGCTACCGCCGGTGACTGTTTGACAGCTGCTCCCAACCTGATCATGTCAAACAGGGCTTCCTTGGAGGGCGAACCCTGAAGGCCCAAGGAAGCCCAAAGCTGCAAAATATCATTATTAATTACATCAGGAGAAATAATTAACTCCTCCCCCGGAGGAGGAGGAGGAGCGGCCTCGCTATGGGAGGCAACTCCCTCTCCCAAACCCCGAGATCGGTCAACAACAGTACGGCCTACGCTACCACTCGACGGCCTCTCACGAGAGGCCGACCGAGTGAGAGCTTCGGAGGAGGTTTGGGCTACGGAAGAAGAGTCCTTAAGATTTTCCTTCTTCAAAGAAACCTTTGAAGGAAAAATATCCCGTTTGGACTTCTTCCGGCGCCGAGAAAACCTCTCCCACTGGGAGGTAGACCACTCCCTACATTCCATACAAACATTATCACTTTCACACCACTGACCCCTACAATAAGGACATAAGGTGTGAGGATCCGTCTCGATGGGGCATAAGGTGTGAGGATCCGTCTCGATGGAAGACATGAAGGTCCCATAAGGGCGGTCAGGTAACCCAGGGCACTTCCGCATTGTAGAGGCCAACTTCACAACACTCAGAGAAAAAGAAAAAAAAGCAATGATTCATGGCTGTCAAAAAGGCGAGGGTGAAAGCGGACACGTTCAATCACCACCCGAGCCAAAGTAAAAGTGGAGCTACAACACAGGTGTGTGAGGGGGGAGGGTAGCTAGCTACCCTCCCTGACCCCCACTAACTAGCGGTGGGGTAATAATCCCTTGTTAAATTTTTATGGCTCGTCCTTTCAGCTACGCCGAAAGTAATTACCCACTTTAAATAGCATGGTTTGTATTCCACTTACGGAACAAATAGCGATTAAATACCAAATAAAATCAAAATAAGCGAATGCCAATAACCAATTTAGTAGTACATCACCAAGATAACTGCCAAAATTCAGGTTAGTAACGAGTGAATATCCAACGATGTTACCGGCGTGAGCGGCAGAGAAAATCTGAGGAATCGTGGAATGGTTCTAAGTACCTCGCGACAGAGGGCACTGGTGTTACACCTGGCTACTCAATCTGCGAATGTCGGGAGTTTTGAATTTCTGCCGGGATGTCAAGAAACTAAAGCTATATCTATATAACCACCGGGTAAGTCTTTTTTAAAATACGGTAGTTCAGCCGGCATGTTGCCAGCTAGGCCAGTACCTGGTAGCACCGATCCAGTCGGCAAGGTTAGTACCTGGCGGCATTAGCCAACAGATAGAGAGAAAGCATGGAGTGAAGGGCTGCCTTATTAATGTAGCTTTGTACAATAAATAAGGGTGTAGGTATATTTAACCCTACTGCCTTCCTCCAGAATGGGGGTTCAAATGGAAGGGGAGAATGAATCATTCAAGCTTCCACCCAGCCACAAGATCTGTTGCCGGTCGCTGCCGGTTTCAGGGATGTGGAAGGCAGTCCAAGGGAGGACTGAAGAACACTCAAAGGAAAAAAAGGGGTTCTCCCACCGGCAGCCGTCATGGCCTGCACAACCTTTCCCGGAGCCTTGCGTCCGTAGGGGAAAGTCGGAGCGGCTATCAAGCTGCCTATGTAAGAGCCCGGCCGGCGGTATGATCTGCCCAGCAAGCAGGGAGAATGTAGGATGACGGCCCTAGATATGCGATGGCTAGGCTATTGCTAAAGGACAGAGGGGCAGGGAAAGGGTCTTGTATGTAGCGTTAGGAGATGGCGGCAGGATTGCCGCCATTTCCAAGCAAGGGTGAAACTTAGTTTCAACATCGGCTCCATCCTAGGCAGCAGAAGAATGTCTAATCTTCAGCCTAGGGTATGCCGAAACAAGACTTGTCTTCTAAACTGCAGGGGAGAAGGTGGCGGTATGATGCTACCATGTCAGGTGCAGCCTAGGGAAGCAAAGCGTCCTATGCCGGCGACTGTAAGCCGGCAGGGGAGTGACTACTCACCCAGCAGCTAAGCCGTCAGCATAAAGACTGAATACCCTGAGTTACTGTCAAAAATCCAAGCTGGGATACTCACCGGCAAGGGGGGGAGACAGAAAACACTAGCCTAGTCAAGCCGGAGTGAACTACTCTATCGCAAGACCAAGATAGGGTTGTCATAGGCCTATGGCGACACTCGGAGGGAAGGAGGGATTACCCATAAATCTCCTCAGGAGACGAGTATCGAGTCATATAGTTAATTCTAGGAGATATACTATCTCCTGTTGAATTGATAAAATACACGAGGGTAAACAGGAATAATGTACAAAAGTATACTAAAGCACGTAGGCTAGGTAGCCTAGCGCAGGGCGAGATCTCGGCTACCTATATCACCGAGAGCAAGGTCTATAGATTAAGGAGGTCTTCTCAACCCCGACCAAAAATATGAATCTTCTGCGCAGGTACAGACTGTGACGTAGGCAGGACCTCTAGGTGCAGCCAAGGTCTATAGACTATTTCCACCCAAGCATACCAAAGGTCGATCACCCCTTGATCGGGCAGTTGTTTATAAGCAAACGTGGTGTACACTTCCGCCTTGCTGATTAAAGCTGTTTTATAAATAACAAAATGCCCGGTAATTGTGCAGTTTTCGGATGCTTCTCATATAGAGGAAAAAGTATGGATCTCACTTTTCATAAATTCACTAAGGACATCAATACAAGGAAAACGTGGATTCATCTGTGCAAATGAGATCTTATTAATAGGGAAAACGCTCAGATATGTGGTAATCACTTTGAAGCTGATGCATTTGAAAGGAATTTGATGTATGAATTGCTGAATCAACCATTGCCTCGATCTCTCATCAGAATAAAGAAAGGATCTGTACCGACGATGCATTTACCTACAACTGGACATTCACATGCATCACAAGGTAAGAAACCAGTATCGTGTATTGTTGGTTAAACATTAAGATATAAATGACGCTGTAATCAACTTACATAGATTATAATTATTGTATATCCTCTTTATTATTCATTAGTAATCTGGAAATCGCAGAATCAGTTGTTTTCCTCATATGTAGTTGAAATTTTTTTTTTTTTTTTTTATTCCATTTTGCTGTGAAAAAGTACCATTCATAAGTTTTAATTCAGATTTTTACATATTCAATAATGTCAGAAAATTATAATCGCATTGTTCTCTATACAAGTCCATTTTTTTTATTAATTCAATTCTAATTTTAATCAGATACATCCAGGATGGTAAGAGCCGGAAAAAAAAAATAAAAAATAAATAAATAAAAAAAAAAAGTACAAAAACGACTTGTAGATGAAATCCTTAGTCAATATTACGACGAAACAGGGAAGATTTTTGTACAAAAAGTCAAATCGGTGCCCACGATTGAAGATTTGCAACGTATAATTAAGCAACTGGAGAAGGATAGAGTTGATATCAAATGGATGTGGGAAGAATATGAGGTAAAGTGGAAATGTGAAAAAGAGCAGTGGGAAGTTAAAGAAAGCTGTTTTGCTACAGAAAGGGCTAAATGGGAAAATGAAAAAGCTAAATGGTTGGATAATAAGGTCAAGTGGGAAAAAGAGAAAACAGCGATGTACGTTAAGTTTAATGAGATGTATGCATCAGCAACTGCTGTAGTAAAAGCTAATTTAAAGAAATACTTTTCACCCAAACAAGTAGCATGTCTTGTCACTGGAAGTAATATTAATCCTTGGGAAGATGATGATATCAGCAAAGCCTTAACGTTACGCAGTTTGAGTCCAAAAGCTTATAAGTTTTCAAGAGAAGAGTGGAAATTACCTTTTCCTTCTTTATCAACTTTATATCGCTCGTCAAGTAAGATAGCTGTAGAACCTGGCATTTTGGAATCGGCATTCCACTTATTAAAAATAAAATCGGGGTCAATGCTGGAACACGAGTGTCTGTGTGTAATTTCATTTGACGAGTGCAGTGTTGCACAAATTTGGAGTTAACGATAAAGGCCCGGACACTTTGTATGATCCTAAATCCAAAGTACAATGCGCAATAATCAGAGGACTTACGACTTCCTGGAAACAAATTATTTATTATAATTTCGACACTAACATGAAATAAGATTTCCTTTTTAAATTGACTGATTTAATTAGCGAGTGTTTTAAAAGCAATGATATCCCATTACCATACGAAGTGATTAAATTTTTTGTTAGATGTCGTACATTTCTTAGAATTCGTGTTTTAAATAGGAATATTAGTTTATCAAGAAAAGCGCAGAATAAAATGAAAAATCTCGCAACGTGATATAGAACATAACTGAAATATATATTGTGTATATATCATTATTTATTTTATGAATTTAAACTGTCTGTTGCTCGACAAATTTCAGTTATTTACATCATCAGATATTTGTTTGGTTGTTCGAGTGTAATGAAGTTATGTATTTGTAATCTTACTTTTATTATCCTAAAAGAATAAAATATAAATCTTCGAGAAGATTGAAAAATACAAAGCAGAAAGCATGGTTCCTTTATTTTCTTATGAAAGTTCCACAGCTTACTCAGCCACAGCTTACTCAGCCACAGTTAAGTCTGAGTGACGTCATCGCTCTGACCGACCCGACTCCCACCATCCGGCTACCTGCGCACTAAGGTGGCCTGAGAAGACCTCTTATATCTATAGACCTTGACCGAGAGACTAATGTATACGATCGACACATGTAGGAAGAAGAAATTTGTAAGCATAATCACATCTTCACTAGTATAATTGGTGCCTTAATAGCTATAATTCATTAAAGCTGAATACCGGGAAAGTCGTTCTGCTGACTAAATAAAGCATGCATGACGAACGACAACACCCAACATGGCTCCTCCGGTGACTGGCCATGCTCCATAAAACACATTAAATTATACTAATTTCACTGTGAAGCAGGAGCTAAAAATTATACACTGTAAAGATTAAATACTCAACTTTCCAGAGGCAGAAGATGCTGGAGAATGCATGATAAATCCTCTCAAGATACGATCTAGAACGCTAGATAACAAGGAAAACCATCGTATGAAATCGTTACCAAAGAAGGAATGAGCGCCATCTTGGAGCCTCGTAATAGTATGGGAGGAAGGGTAACCTTGGTAACGGCTCCTCTTCAGTTTTGCCCCTCGAAGCGAAAACGCTATTCGCGGTGTCGTATCAAGATATACGTCCCCTGATATTATGCGATATCCTTAAGAACAATTTTAAGGATACTCGCGCCAGGAGTTAGAATTCTGGAGACCTATGGTCAATTCTCTGGGAGTATCACTGTAGCCAAATATCCCTTAGAAAGCTGCCTAAAGGAACCTTCCATCAGGACGACATGGCTTGAGCCCAAAAATACCCTATACATAGCGGAGGGTTTGTATCTACGTCGTAACACATAATGAATTCTCTAAATTTGTAAATGCTTGTCCCAACAACTTACATACTATACTACATACCACTCGGCGCATGAATGTCGGAAACATGGACAACTACTAACCCAAACTTGACCTACAAGCCGTGTCCTTACCTTCCTAATGACCTAACGGGGGGCTAACACTCCCCCGCGACCCCCCAAACACTGTCGCTATCATACAAACACCACAAACCGCCTAACCTAACCTACTACTGTAGTTCCCAAGTCACAAACCCTAGACGGGGGCAAGCCCCTGAACCCCCTTCCTAGGTCTCTCTCCTACATACACAAAAAAAAAATTTAATTATAACTTAACCACATTGTAATAATAAAACAGGGTAAATTTTTATAAGATGGGCAGCACTTTAATTATATCTTAACCATATTGTAATAATAAAAAAGTTACTCGGGATTACCTTAATATTCGTAGATGCTAAGGTCCCGTAGGTCTAAAAACCTTAATGTCCTCGATGCATCAAGCTGATATAGATCAGTAGATGAGTACAGGAATAAACTTAACCACTACAATCAAAGAAAAACTATGGGAACACGTTTGTCCATCACGGCGGTTAGCGTTGGAAAGGCCGATCTCGTGGTTCAGGTCAATCTCGGGTCTCAAGGGGTGGTTATTAAAAAAATTTTTAAATCACGCAGCCAACAAGAGTAGGCCTATAAGCGCACGGAAATGAAAGTTTAGTTTGGGTGGATTATTTAACACTGGCTTAATCAACAGAAACATCTTAACTAGATGTTGGGTAGCCTAACCTTTGGCTGTACTGTATATATATCAAGTTAGTGTTAGGCATAATTTCAGGTCATGTCCCGACGAACTACAATCTTGACATGGGGTTAATAATGTAGATTGCTGGAATTAGCGAAAACATAAGTCCGAACATCAATAAATGTTCAGGCTTGCGCCACCAGCTGATAGGCGTACGGAGTGCCGCCCAACGGGTGTTATTATAGTCAGGTAGGAAGCAATGCTTGGGGGGAAATTAAAAAAAAGAGTAACTTGGCCATGGTTTCAGCGAACGACGAAATATAACGACCTTTCCACTACCTAACAATTCATGATAATTATCACAGCAGTATCAAATGCCACTGTAAAGAACGTGTCCCAAACAACTACAACCCAATAGGAAAGTAAGAATGTATATTGATGGGACAGCATTAAATTGTAAAAATGAACGATTCTTGGCATGGGACGACACGGGCTCTATCCATCGGGAAAGTTTGGAAACTAAGCAGGAGCTACCCATGTCATGGTGCGGATCAAAACAGGACTTTGAAGATTTTCAAAGAGGTGGGCAAAACATTTTTTGTTTTGACTAACTGCCTCAGATTTAATCGTGAAACCTAATGAACTAGTAATGATTAATTGATACATGCAGTTTAAAATCATGTGGGGAACATAGTATTCTTGTAAAATAAAACCAACTTTCCACCATAACCTAACCTACAAGCCATGTCCTTACCTACTTACCTAACAGGGGGGGGGACCCTCCTTACACTGCCGTTTTCTAAGTTAGCCGTAATAATACATACAGGTGTCTGCTATTCTACAAACACCCAAAATATTTAGATAGATACTGTTTATGATTAGAGAATGTGATAGGTTTGTAGATTGGCAGACAAACCCTTGCTCATGGACTAACTTGCTCGACCAAAAAGATATCTGTTGACATAAGATGGTCCCTTGTAAAATTCACCTACATTAATGTGTCATTAGTGATTAGTTCAGAGCTTGGGTATATATATGTACACTTTAATATGACTATTTCGGCATTTTAATTCAAGCAGTCTTGTACTTACCAATCGACAGTCATAGATGCAACTCTTCCCAGAAATGCTTCGTTGTTCTGTAAAGAGAAAATTGTTTTAGTAATTATTCCATAAATAATGGAACCTATCATTATTAGGCAAAGTTCAAGGGAGTTGCTGCCAAGGTAAGTTAGGCCACAGCAATTTCGGTTACAGGTTCTGAGTATAGTTAGGAATAGACTGAGCCTATGCAGCATACCATGATTTAGGTGATACTTCAGCTCTACACTAGACGAGCATACTTATAATCTCAAGTAATACAAGTCTTGGATGGTGGGAGAGAGTTAAGTGACTACCGATGGGGAAGAGTTGCGGACTGAAAGTCACGGCCAGAACTTACTTAAATTTATCGCCTCTACAAAACGTTATAAAAATCGATATCATCGTTTTACCAGATAAAACTCGGAATTTATACTTACAATGCTTACAAGAATAGCCAAGTGAACTTCAGTGACAACGTTGGGCCGAGGATTTGTTATTGTAACCTCGTCGATCGACTCATCAACAAGAGAACCATTTTGTCAACACACATTTGGGGGCGTTCGGTCTTACCAAATATCTATTTCATTTATCTCTTTCAACCATTATTCGTATATTTCATATAAGAAATACTTAATATATTTTAATATTATATTATAATAATCTTCATACCTAAATAAAACAATTTATTTTAATAACTCATAAATCTACATAAATAAAATCATTAGTTCTATAAGAAACTCCTCTCTCGAAGCGATCAAATGAGTTCGCAAAGAGTACGAAAACACTTGAAGCATAATTGCGACTAATACATTTACTTAGAAGGTATAAAACAAGAATTAATGGAGGTTACGAGTGGAATTAAACAGGGTTGCATAAGATAAACTTCATTTTTTTAAACTTAGTACGTATATTGTCATGAAGAAAATAGAAGAGGAAGGAAACGGTTTCAGAAATCTTTACTTTTACTTTTACTTTTTACTTTTAGAGGTTTATTTCTCGCCCTCCATCAAACACAAGGTCTGTTCAGGCGGGCCTTGGTGTATGAAAAAATAATTCCTTTCCAGTTAATATTTTGCTCTGTATCGTTATCAGTTATTTCGCTAGCATTTGTATTCAGGCTTAATAGTTTTCAGGTCACTATTATAACACTTTCTAAAAAGATAAGTCTTCAGGTTTTTCTTGAAGGCAGCCACATTTGTGCTAGTCTTGACATCGAGTGGAAGGTCGTTAAAGAGTCTCGGTGCAGCATAACTGAACGTTCTTCCTCCTATTGCATGATTCACACTAATTTCGAATAGTCTATGTGGGTCATCTGCATGTCTAACTCTTACAGTGGCGCTGGTAGCTTCAGGGTAGGGGATCAAGCAATCACGAAGATATTTTGGCTTATCACCTGTAAGTGCTTTGTGAGTCAACAAGCAAATTTTAAATTCAATCCTAGCCTTAACAGGTAACCAATGTAGATCGATCAGTGCAGGAGTTATTCTCTCCCGAAATTTAATGCCTTTTATCAGTCTAGCCGCCCGGTTTTGCACATTTTGAAGCTTCCTTAGTAGTGTATTGGGCAATTTGTAGTACAGAGAATTGCAATAATCAAGCCTTGATATTACATGACTCACCACTAAAATTTTTGTACTGCCCTCTGTTAAATATTTTCTAATAAATGCTATGTTTCTCAGGTGATAGTTACACACTTTCACTGTGTTCACAATTTGGTCCTTCATTGACAAATTACAGTCTATCAGTACACCCAAATTTTTCACAACAGGCACAATCCCAACATCAGCATCACCAATTTTTATACTTTGAATTAACTGGTAATTCTTCAAAGCCACCCTTGTGCCAAAGAACATACATTCTGTTTTATCATCATTTAATTTGAGCTTTTTCCTCTGCATCCATGTTTTTATTTCAGTCATTATCTCATCAATTTTCTTCTTTGTATCTTGTGTTGTTGAAATTGAGAGGTAAAACTGAGTATCATCTGCATATAGTTTAAAACCCACTTTGTGTTTTTTCAAGATGTGTGATAGCTCGATAGTATATATGTTAAACAAGATAGGGCCCAGGACACTACCCTGTGGTACACCCTTCATAAGAATTCTCTCATTGGATCGGTTTCCAGAAACTTCTACAATAGTCTTCCTGTTCACTAAGTAACTTCGCAAAAATTTCAGTGCTTCCTGAGTCACTCCAATAGACTTCAAGTCGTCAAGTAAGTACTCGTGCACAACAGTGTCAAAAGCAGCACTAAGATCTAACATAATTAAAATTCCACACTTTCCCCCATCAAGAAGACCTATCATATCATTCATTATTGAGCACAAAGTAGTTTCTGTAGAATGATTAGCTCTGTAGGCCGATTGATTTTCCGGGAATACCTGTAACTCGTCAATATGCGCCCACAATTGCTCACTTATGACTTTTTCAATAAGCTTTGACATGTAGGATAAATTTGAAATGGGCCTATATGAATTTAGCTCGTTTACATCACCTTTCCCTTTGTAAATTGGTTTGATCAACGCAGTTTTTTCACAGCTAGGAAAACAGGATTGCGATATACTTAGGTTAATTATGTTCAGGTAAATATTATATACGACTTGTTTGTTTGGAGCTTCACTTATTGAACTGTTTGGGAAAGGGTCGTTTCCACAATATGTATTCTTCATCTCTCTCATAACCTTTAACAAGTCGCACATATTTATCTCCCTAAATTTTATTAACTTCTTTCCCTCTTTCACTGGCATAGCTGACTGTCCCTCCAAGTGATTTTGGGGGAAGCCTCTATAGATTTTATCAATTTTTTCACTAAAGAATATAGCAAAACTCTCTGCACAAACATTATCAGGCAAGACATATTTTTTCTTTAATCCCATCAAATCATCAAGGTTTTTATGAAAGTCCTTCATGTTATTAGTTTTTTTACATTCGCCGTTGTAGAATTTTCTTTTTGTTTTTTCTAACAGGATGTTATAGTCATTTCTGGCCTTATTATATAGATTTCTGGCTTGTAAGGATTTGGCTCTTTTCCATCTACCTTCCATCTTACGTCTGTGTCTTTTTGCCTTTAATAGTTCACTATTATACCATCTAACATTTTCGCGTACCACTATTTGTTTGTTCTTTATGGGACACATGGTATCGTACATTTTTCCAAAATTGTCGTTGTATTTCTTGGTATAGCACCCAACACATTCTATGTCTACCATATGTTCACATTGTGTGTTCACACAAGACATTTGCGCTACACTAGCTTCAATAAAATTCTCAGCATCAAAATTTTCCCGTTCCCTATATGTGATCCATTTTTTCAATACTCTGGTGCAATTTATATTAACATTAAAGGTGATGAGTTTATGTGTTTTTGAGATCTCAAAGTCTGGTTCCACTTCAAGGTTTTTTATTAGGTCTGAGTCTTTTCCACATATGACCAAGTCGAGTGTATGACCACCTACTGACGTTGATACCAAAACACTGTTTATTAAATTAAACATCTCAAATACTTCCTTGAGTTCTTTAGCCTTATTATCATTTTCATCATCTACCCAACAGTTGAAGTCTCCACCAATTAATGTATTTTTAATATCGTCCACCACACCCACAAGAATACTAAATTCTTCAATGAATTTAGTCATATTACTCGCTGGTGGTCTATATAATGATATTATATTCAATACCTTATTGTTTCTTGTCAGTTTTAAACAGATATATTCAAACGTTTCAAATACCATTTCATTCATGATAGAAACCCTAGAGAAAGTTTTCGACACAAAGACACCCACTCCTCCTCCAGTTTTGTCCTTTCTTGGTACGTGATAGAAATCATGAGTACACGGTGTCATCTCCTGAATCTTTGAGTTATCACTAATATTTCCCTGCAACCAAGTTTCCGTTAATAAGCATAAATCTAATTCCATCTCGTTAATAAGATTTCTAATCTCTAAGGTTTTATTCCCCACCGATTGAATATTTATCAGACCACACTTAACCAATGGGCTAGACTCCATGATCGGTTCTATTTTTTATCCTGGTAAGCTCCTCCTTGTATACCTTACAGTTATCATCATATGTCCTATGATTCGTATCATTGTAATTCCTCATTGTGCAGTTATGACACTTTAACGTATTTACATTACAATCCGTGGTTCGATGATCCTGGCTACACTTGGCACATACCTGAGTCTTGCTACAATTTTCAGCAGAATGACCAAATTCTTGGCATTTATAACACTGAAATACATTGTAGGAATCATAGATTTTACAGCATCCTCCAAGCGTGGTATATACTCTATCATCTCTTTTACGGAAGACTTTCCTGATAGTTGGACTACACTTTATAATGACATGTAATTTACCGCTTTGTCTTGATTTAAACTTCCTGATCAATTTAAAGTCTTCTTCATTTTCACATATATCATTCAACCATTCATTCTTCTCCATTATACTGGCAATTATATCATCTTCATTTTCATCAATATTGCAGACCTTGATCTTCGGTTTAAGTAGATCCTTTTTATCTACTTCTACCTTAATGTCATTCTTGACCTCTTCTAAGTCATTTTTAGCCTTTTCTAACCCAGTTTTATCCGCAAAATTAACTACCAAGTGGCCTTGTTTAGAGGTTTTGACCTGTTCGACATTCGTGGTTATCTTCTTCATGATAGTTTTCTTGATATCTGAAGCCTTCTTATTTTCCTCCGTAGATTTTATAACCAAAGTGTTTCTTGATTTCAACTTACTTGCATATGTAGTCTTGGTCACATTCTCTTTTTCATATTCCATAAGTTTCTCTTTCAGCTCGACAATTTCTTGACGCATATCCATGTATTGAGCAGTTATCATATCCATAAAACCAGACATCTGTTGTTGTACATTTACCTTCATCTCCTCTATGATGATGCTTAGTCTCGTTATGTCATCAACACATGCAGACTCAACACATTTTGGACATTTATAAATGATGTTCCTGCTTTTTAAAAGAGTACTTGAACCATCCTTTAAATTAGAGCAAGCTTTTTCATCATGGTACCATCTTCGGCATTGGTCGCATTGCATCCCATCATTGACATAGGACTCACAGTGCCCACACATGCCATGATTGCCTCCGTCATCACATTCTTCATAAGCTGCTGCCATTATACTTTCCTCCCTTCCTGTGAGTACCTCGTCAATTTCATTCATAAATAGACCGAGATCATTCACGGGATTACGTCTTCCTTTTCGTTTTCTAAGGAAAGACATATTGAATCATTATTTCAATGAACTTTTCAAGTAGCCCCACCCCAACGCAAAAATGCTGGGTCAGGCCTTTCACTACAGACCTCACATACAAGGAAACCACTGATTTTTAGCACTATATTTCACTAATGTCAACACTAGCAAACACCCACAAAGAGATTTTTCATAGTACAAACAACGAAATACACAATGATTCCGTTTAAAGCCAGATTCGATACAGAGCACTGAAACACACGTCCACACCCGTACGTGTCTAAAGAAAATTTTTCAATTAATAAAGGTAGAATCCTTATTTTTTGCAGATGATGCATCAATAATTGCACAGGATATACATAATGCAAAGAGTAACATCCAGATATTAGTAGAAACTGATAAAAGATGTGGGTTAGAAATTAATAAAGAAGAGTAGTAATATTATGATTTACAATATGAAAAAAAGCCAGATAACATAGAGGGAATCAATGTAGTAGAAAGTTTGACATACTTAGGAATAAAGCTAGACAATAATAGGAATATATTTAAAACTCAGAAAAGGGTAAAGATGGAAAAGGCACAAAAATTAGCTAATCTTAACATATTCAGCAATAGAGAAAAGTTGCAGTAAAGTAATGATAGGAAAAACGATTTGAAAAAGTATTGCTTTACCATCTATTTTGTATGGAACAAGTATTATTAATCTAACAGAAACTGAAATAGAGAAACTACAAAGAATAGAGAATGGGGTATACAGGAAGATTTTAGGTGCCACTAAAAGCACAGCTGAAACTACTCTAAGAGGGGAGATGGGTGCATCCTCTATGAAAGCAAGGGTGATGGATGGGAAGCTGCAATACTTAAATCGTACCCTGAATGGAAAGAAGGAAATACTGAAAATAATTATCCAGGATATTCAAGAAAAAGAAGGAAGATGGTGGAAACAACCTGCAAAGTATTTGAAAGAATTAAGTTTAGGCATAAGACAGAAGAAGAATGAACAAGGCAGAAATAAAATCGGAAACCAGAAAGTGGGATACTGAAAAGTAGAAAGAAATAGAAAGTAAAGTGAGAGTTAATATATGACAATACATTTGCTTCAGTGATATTTCTTTAGGGCAAGAACAAATATGTTAAAACTAAATAATAGAAAAAAAAGGAATGAAGTAATTGAGCTATAACAACCATACGAGGAAGCATTAAAGAAGTTAGTAGGATTATTTTTATTTAGTGAAACAAATATAGAAAAGAATAAAGAAGTATTAAACCTGATGTGGAAGAAGAGACAAAACAGTACAAGAAGATAAACTTTGGAGGCGCCGCTGTAAGGGATATGCCTCACCCAGAACCTGAACCTGAGCAGTGACATAAAAGGACAATTTTTTTTTTCGTAGTTTACAATTTTTCAAGTTTAAGAAAAAAAATAATTCATTATTTGTGTAGTTTCGTATGATTTATGATATAAATATGATGGTAAACGACAAGGTTTTTACGATGAAGAGAAAAATGGATGTTTTGGTCGAGATTAAGGGATTATCTTCGAAAATTTACAAAGAGAGAGAGATGAGAGAGAGAGAGAGAGAGAGAGAGAGTAAAAAATGCAAGCTGTGCTGTCTGTGTAGGAGGTTACTAATGATAATGAATTTTCTGAAGCAGATACGCACTTTGCACCTACTACGCTTCATCTAGTAGTGTGCTCACAATCACAGTGTTGTGGAGAGAACAACGAGAAACCTGGAACCTATGCAAGACAGGAGACGAAATGGATACATTGAAGGAATGGTACTGAATAAATGAAAATTTATTCGTTACAAAGGGAAATAGGAGGTTAGAAATTACAATCAGATCTTCGCCATATTCAGAAATGTATCGGAAAGGAATAGATTCTGGAAATGACTTCCGAAAAAGGTTTGAGAGTTGTGTGCTGGTTGAGCCCCTTTTCAGTCATGCTACCTTTCATCCTTTACTTGTCTGTAGGTGTTTAATAGATGTAGGCCTATAGGTAGGTGTCCGTCATGATGAAGTTTTAGAAGATCCTAATCATTATAAGGATTAAACTAATAATCCTATTGATCTTCTCTTTAATGAGAAGTCAAAGTCGACGCCCTTACTATAGTTATCCCTACATGCAATTACACCAGATTCCCAATCGAATTATATCTTATTAATTTGAGAAATGTCATTTGCAACGTATTACTAATCAGGTATCTGAGGAATTTTGTCCTTCAACTCCTAATTCCAATTGAGGAAAGAAAAGCAAGATTTCCCCAATCGAATAATAAGAAGTTTCATTGTGCCTTGAGTTGAATGGTACTAACCTTGCTTTGCTTGCAACACAAAAGCCTGAGTTCGACTCCAAAAGAGGGTAACAGCATTTTAGGGCATTTCATAGGAACAAGGTGTAGCCTAGTATTACTAAGAACAAAAAGAGAACACCAAAACACAAGTGATACAGAGTATGAACTCAATCACAATAAAAGTTTTTACGTGTTAGAATTATCTAACTCGAATCAATTAAAGGCAAGTCTTTATGTTTCAACTTACCTGCACTATCTCCAAGAACAATTTCTTCTTACTTTTCGAATTTAATATTCTTAAATTCACTCTTTAATGGCTGGAAAAGAACACCCGTTCTCTTTGTCCGGCCGGTTCCGCAGACTATGAAGTGAACTCCTTTTCGGACCAAAACTTATCATCAACTCCGTTTTCTTTCAATTAGAATACAAAAAGGGGAAAGTTAAGAATCTACATTTACTATTAACAAACGGCAATCATTCAGTTTACTTTTCGCCCATAAACGAACACCAAAAATGAGGACAAAAAGTAAGAAACAAACGAACTAGTCAATTCGACTATTATCCCACGAATGCAATTACAATTCTCCAATCAACTATTTCTACATAAGTACTTGAGATCGTGCACCGAAAGTGTAAGTAGAAGGTCAAGAAATGGGTAATATTAGCGTAAGGCCCTTGTTTTCAAACTCAAACAGTTGGGAATTGGTTGGTCGTTTCTTAGCATCATTATTGAAATTTCTAAGTCTGGTCTCAAAGAGTTGTTGTTGATGGGCACCACAGTGAGTATAGGAATATGGTATCTGGTGTTCCTCAGGGCAGTGTTCTTGGCTCATTACTTTTCATACTATATACACATGACATGTGGACTGGCCTAGAAAACAAGCTTGTTGCATATGCAGGTGATACTACTCTCTTTGCATCAATTCCATCTCCTGAATGTAGATCTGGGGTTGCTAAATCTCTTAACAGAGATCTAGCTAAAATTAATGCATGGTGCAAATTATGATTGTAGGTAAGTCAAGGACAGTGGGTCCTCAATATCCGAATTTCAGCATTGATAATATTTCTTCAACTCTGCATGACTTTCAAAATTTTATGTGTAATTCTCGACGGCTAATTTACTCTTTAGAAACACATTAGGTCTGTGTCTTCTTCAATTGCACAAAAAAAAAATTAGCTTATTGAGAAACTTTTAAGATTTTCGGTGATCACTTTATTCTGAACTAGTGTTTTAGTTCTTTGAGTCTACCTTGTTTCGAATATTGTTCTTTTGTCTTGTCTTCAGCCGCTGATTCTTATCTAAATTTGTTGGACAGAAACTTACGGTCTATGAAATTTCTTATTCCTGATCTAGATATCAATCTCTGGCACTGTCGTTCAATTAGTTGTTATATATGTTGCATAAGATTTTTCATAATTCTGACCATCCTTTACACTCAGATCTTCCCAGATAGTTCCAGCAAAGAATCGTTTACTGTAAATTATGTGAATAAAGTTATGTTTGCTTATCAGGTGGTTGTGTCAAAAATTGGCGGAGAGATATTTTCTTGGAGTGGTGATTTCGTGGGGTGGAATTTTCGTGGGGAGAATTTTCAGAGTGGAATCCTCGGGGTGGGATATTACTTGGAACCACAAACACACACACACATTATATATATATATATATATATATATATATTGAACTATCTTATACTGTATATGTATCTGTCTCATATCTAACCTTTATGTTATTTCTATGTAGCTGATAAAAGAATAGGAGGTAAAATGTCTTCATTTTCATACCAGCAATGCAGTGTCTCTGACAGCAACGTCTTAATCGTAACCGAGAATTGAAGTAACGAGACAACAGCAATATAATGCTCCAGATGGTAAACCTCTTGTTCATTCTCTCTAAGCAATGGCTACTACCCATGAAGTAATCATATTTCACACAGGCAGAGACGTAATTACATTATATACGAATGACTTCTAATTACATTTTCTCCAACTGAAACGCTATCCCCACCTCTCTCTCTCTCTCTCTCATACCTGGTCATCAGATGACTACTCTCTCTCTCTCTCTCTCTCTCTCTCTCTCATACCTGGTCGTCAGATGACTACTCTCTCTCTCTCTCTCTCTCTCTCTCTCATACCTGGTCGTCAGATGACTTTCTCTCTCTCTCTCTCTCTCTCTCTCTCTCTCATACCTGGTCGTCAGATGACTTCTCTCTCT
>NC_090756.1:80426966-80431966 GCF_036898095.1 Palaemon carinicauda
CATCCTCAAAATCTGTTGAAAACCGAAAGTTTAACCTCTGAGGCCTTTTGATGTGAAGGGGAATTACATATAAAGATTTCCCACAATAACTCTTATATTCATCACTTGTATTTATATATCAGTCTGTCTGCCACCATTGTATATTATCATTATTACTTGCTAAGCTACAACCCTAGTTGGAAAAGCAGGATATATGCCCAAGGACTCCAACGGGGAAAAATCCCAGTGAGGAAAAGAAATAAGGAAATATACTATGAGAAAAGTAATGCACAATTAACATAAAAGATTTTAAGAACAGTAACGTTAAAATAAGTCTTTTAAATGTATACTATAAAAACTGTTAAAAACAAGAGGAAGAGAAATAAGATAGAATAGTGTGCCCGAGTGTACCCTCAAGCAAGATAACTCTACCCCCAGACAGTGGAAGACCATGGTACAGAGGCTATGGCACTACCCAAGACTAGAGATCAATGGTTTGATTTTGGAGTGTCCCTCTCCTAGAAGAGTCTCTTCTACCCTTACCAAGAGAAAAGTAGCCACTGAACAATTGCAGTAGTTAACACCTTGGGTGAAGAAGAATTGTGTGGTAATCTCAGTGTTGTCAGATGTATGAGGACAGAGGAGAATCTGTAAAGAATAGGCCAGACTATTCGGTGTATGTGTAGGCAAAGGAAATATGAGCCGTAACTAAAGAGAAGGATCCAATGTGGTACTGTCTGGCCAGTCAAAGGACCCTATAACTCTCTAGCGGTAGTATCTCAACGGGTGGCTGGTGCCCTGGCCAATCTACTACCTTCAAGGTTGAAGGTGTGGATTTTTATAACAATAAATTATTTACATTTGTGTAAATATATGTGTATATATATTTTGCTGATGGCGCTGTCCTTTTTAGCTGAACACCACAGGAATTGCAATACTTACTTACTTATTAGCAGAACACCACAGGAATTGCAATACTTACTTACCAGAATGCATGAATATTACATGAGGTTTGGCTTAAGATAGCTGATTGCATTCTTTGAAATGGAAGGATTAGTGCATATTGATTTTGTTCCCAGAGACTGCACCGTCAATGCTATTCTCTACCTGGAAGTTCTGAAAGGCCTGCGAGAATCCATTGGACGTAAAGCCCGGAAAAATGAAGAAATGGCTGGCTGCTGCATCATGACAACGCTCTCTCTGTCTCACGCGTCACTGCTTGTTCGGCAGTTCATGGCTGGACAGAATTCTCCCGACTTGGCCCCATGCGACTTCTGGCTATTCCATAAAATTAAATCGACATAAAAGGGAAACGATTTGACACCATTGAAGACATCAAATCGAACACGACAAAGCAAATAAAGTAATTGAAGAAAGAGGACTTCCTAGAATGTTTTCAAAAGTGGCAGGCACGGTGGATTAAGTGTGTATGTGCCAAAGGAGAGTACTTTGAAGGAGATTAGTGACAAAACATGGTAATGTTCGTAATTTAATAAATATTCACACATTTACCGAACTTTTTGATCACCCCTCGTGTATATATATATATATATATATATATATATATATATATATATATATATATATATATATATATATATATATATATATATATATGTATATATATATATATATATATATATATATATATATATATGTATATGTATATATATATATATATATATATATATATATATATATATATATATATATATATATATATATATATATATATATATATATACATATATGTATGTATGTATATCAGACACTTGCTCTGTCTCATATAGAGGAGATAAGTGAAACACCTTAATAACGTCTTACCAAAATGTAAAATAAAACATTTCATTCCCCCCCAAAAATAGCAAAATATACCGTTAAGAAAATCGATCACTTATTACAACAATATGAATATCCAAAAGAACTTGAACCAGACGGATCATCGTCTCGTCTCCCAACTCCCTTCAAGTCTCACTGATTTCCAAAGGGCAATACTTCTCCAACACCTGTCTCAATTGCGGAAGAAATTAAAGAAAACATTGCAATCTTTTCCCCCTTGACCCCTTCTAAAATTCAATCATTTCCGGCTTTTTACATAACAGTTAATCCTTGCAAGTTTCATTACTCTACGGTTAAAGCAGATACCAGGAAGCTGTTCACAAACAAACACACAAACAGGTGGTAAAACATAACCTCCTTTCAACTTCGTTGGCGGATGTAAAACTCAATTACGATATAGTGACATTGCAAAAAAAACGTTCAAACATATTAATAAAACAAACTGAAAAATGATACTATCCCAAGCACAGGAAATTGCAATATAGTTATTTCTTTCACTTTGCAACAATAACAATTAGCAATGAAATAAAGGTTTTATCTCACGAAGAGAAGATTAATTAATACCAGGGAGTCAGTGACGTCATCCAATTCTTTTTTTTACAATGAAATTTCCAACTGAGCAATTACTGTGATTCAGAGGGAAGGATTAATGACTCTATTCATTGTATAATGTCAATTACCACATGTCAGTTATCTTCATCTATAAATATCTGCAAAAAATAAAAATTACTGCAAAAAAAAAAAAAAAAACTCAAATACAAGATGTCTCAAATAAAAGAAGTCTCAAATAAAAGAAGTCTCAAACAAAAGTCGCCTCAAATAAAAGACGTCTGAAACAAAAGACAACTCGAACAAAAGACGTCTTAGTAAAAAAACAAGACGTATCAAATAAAAGACGTCTCAAACAAAAGACGTCTCAATTAAAAGATATCTAAAGCAAAAGACTTCATAAATAGAAAATGTCTAGAACAAAAGACGTCCTAAATAAAAGACGTTCTCAAACAAAAGACGTTCTCAAACAAAACATGTTCTCATATAATAAATGTTTCCAACAAAAGACGACTCAAACAAAAAACGTCTCGAATGAAAGACGTCTTTAATAAAATACATCTCAAATAAAAGACGTCTCAAATAACTCATGTCTCAAACACAAGATATCTAAAAAAAAAGACGTTTCAAATAAAAGACGTCTCAAACAGAAGATGTCTCAAATAAAAGACGTCTCAAATGACGTCACAAAACAAAAGACATCTCAAACAAAAGACGACTCACACAAAAGACGTCTCAAATAAATGACGTCTCAAACAAAAGACGTCTCAAATAAGACGTCTCAAACAAAAGACGTCTCAAATAAAAGACGTTTCTAATAAAAGACTTCTCAAATAAGACTTCTCAAACAAGACGTCTCAAATGAAAGACGTCTCAAATAAAAGAATTCTCCAACAAAAGACGTCTCAAATAAAAGACGTCTCAAATAAAAGACGTCGCGAAGAAAAGACATCTCAGACGTCGCGAGGAAAAGACATCTCAAACCAAAAACATCTCAAATAAAAGACGTCTTAAATAAAAAATCTCTCAAACAAAAGATATCTTAAACGAAAGACGTCTCAAGCAAAAGACATTCCAAATAAAAGATGTCTCAAATGAAAGATGTCTCAAACAAAAGACATCACAAATGAAAAACGTCTCAAACAAAAGACATCTCAAATAAAAGACACCTCAAACTAAAGACATCTCAAATAAAAGATGTCTCATACAAAAGACGTCACAAATGAAAAAGTCTCAAACAAAAGACATCTCAAACAAAAGACGTCACAAATGAAAAAAGTCTCAAACAAAAGACTTCTTAAATAAAACATGTCTCAAATAAAAGATGTCTCAAACAAAAGACGACACAAATGAGAAACGTCTCAAACAAGACTTCTCAAACAAAAGACGTCTCAAACAAAAGACGTCACAAATGAAAAAAGTCTCAAACAAAAGACTTCTTAAATAAAACATGTCTCAAATAAAAGATGTCTCAAACAAAAGACGACACAAATGAAAAACGTCTCAAACAAAAGACTTCTCAAACAAAAGACGTCACAAATGAAAAAAGTCTCAAACAAAAGACTTCTTAAATAAAACATGTCTCAAATAAAAGATGTCTCAAACAAAAGACGACACAAATGAGAAACGTCTCAAACAAAAGACTTCTCAAACAAAAGACGTCACAAATGAAAAAAGTCTCAAATAAAAGGTGAACTAAATGAAAGATTAATTCTCAATATAGATGCAGTCATGATATATTAGGGAATGTTCATTTGAAGTTTAAAAGCCGCTCATGAATGGCAGAGGCAAGGACAATGCCATTGCCCTACCAAGCAGGACAATGCCCTAGAGACTGGCCATATATCAGTATGATCAGCGCCCAAGCCCCTCTCCACCCAAGCTAGGAGAAAGGAGGCCCGGGCAATGGCTGCTGATGACCCAGAAATAGAACTATAGGCTCCCACAAACTCCCCATCCTTAGCTCACAAGGATGGTGAGGTTACAACGACCAAAGGAACTAACTCGAATTCCATTCTGGCAATCACAAGTCAGGGACGTTATCACATACCACAACCACAAGGATAGATAAACAGATAAGGGAGATAGGCTGACGTTAAAACTATATTAATGCACCGTACGGGTTTCATACACACTCGTAATCTGTAACGATTTCTTATCCTTTATCTTATCACTCGCTGTTTCCTGCACTGTTCATAGGTCAACCTGTGTAAGCCTGCCAGCTCATGTTTAACTAAAGGGGCACTCAGTGGAGCGCAGACCTTCGCGCCGCGGCAGCTTATTTTTCATCCTTGACCTTGATCTTTGACCTTAACGTGTAGTAATTGGCGTGGATTTTCATATAATCAAATATGAACCCAGTTTGAAGTCTCTGTGACAACGATGTCCAAATTTATGGCTCATTACGTGAATTGCACATTTCCTTGACAGTGACCGTGACCTTTGACCTTGACCTTAAATAATTATATCCTATCCAGCTTTTTACATAACAGTTAAACCCTACAAGTTTCATTACTCTATGATTAAATTGGGGGAAGTGCCTTGGTATGTATGTATGATTAAAATTGTGGCCAGGAAGCTATTCACAAACAAATATACACAAACACTGGCTAAAACATAACCTCCTTCCACAT
>NC_090756.1:80439466-80481966 GCF_036898095.1 Palaemon carinicauda
TTGCCTTTTAGAATTGATGTAAATGATCTCCGATTGCCTTTTAGAATTGATGTAAATGATCTCCGATTGCCTTTTAGAATTGATGTAAATGATCTCCGATTGCCTTTTAGAATTGATGTAAATGATCTCCGATTGCCTTTTAGAATTGATGTAAATGATCTCCGATTGCCTTTTAGAATTGATGTAAATGATCTCCGATTGCCTTTTAGAATTGATGTAAATGATCTCCGATTGCCTTTTAGAATTGATGTAAATGATCTCCGATTGCCTTTTAGAATTGATGTAAATGATCTCCGATTGCCTTTTAGAATTGATGTAAATGATCTCCGATTGCCTTTTAGAATTGATGTAATGATCTCCGATTGCCTTTTAGAATTGATGTAAATGATCTCCGATTGCCTTTTAGAATTGATGTAATGATCTCCGATTGCCTTTTAGAATTGATGTAATGATCTCTAATTGCCTTTTAGAATTGATGTAATTATCTCTAATTGTCTCTGTCTTTGTAAGTCACAATATTTCTGAGATAAATGGCAGGGCAGGATTATAAATGAAACTATATAAGAGAGATTACTCAAGTGCCATATGTGGATGAGATCATGATGGGGGGTAGATGAAGATGGTTTGGACATGCTATTCGCACTCCCCAGGAGAGATTAGTTCACCAAAATTTCAGCTGGGTTCCACAAGGCACTAGAAGAGTTGGAAGACCCAGACCTACATGGCTGCGGACTATGAAGTGTGGAGTAGGAGATGATGAATGGAGAAGTATTGAATTAAAAGCTCAAGATAGAGACGACTGGCGAAATCTAACCGAGGCCCTTTGCCTCAGTAGGCGTAGGAGGAGATGATGATGATTATGATCATTGTTAATATAATTATTATTCTAAAATAACGTATCCTAAAATATGTATCAAATTCCAAAGGGAAAAATTTTTCACTGACGATGAAATTGAGAAAACTTGAGCAAAATGTTTTTAGAAATGAGAGAAAAGGAAGAAAACAATAAATAAAACATTAAATCAGTTGGGCCAAGTGTGAGAGACTCTTTAATTGTTTAATGATGGAGAAAAGCCTAAGATCTCTCTCTAACATAACAAAATAAATACAGACACACACACACACTATATATATATATATATATATATATATATATATATATATATATATATATATATATATATATATATATATATATATATATATACACTGTATGTATATATATGTTTTCTGAGTGGGGACACCCTTACGTAATGAAAGGGTTTGTATATTGCCACGATCAGCTAATTATTATTATTATTATTATTATTATTATTATTATTATTATTATTATTATTATTATTATTATTATTATTACTTGCTAAGCTACAACCCTAGTTGAAAAAGCAGAGCTACACATCTAACAGAAAAATGAATAATTAAATGAAAATTGAATACTGCTTGGAAAGAGTCATACTCTCTCTCTCTCTCTCTCTCTCTCTCTCTCTCTCTCTCTCTCTCTCCTCTCTCTCTCTCTCTCTCTCTCTCTCTCTCTCTCTCTTAGATTAATAGTGCCAAAAAGCATTCCAGGTAAACTGAGAAAGGCGCACAGGACATTAATCCACTACGCACCAGCATCGATAATGCAGCGACTATTTAATGTGCTGCCAGCTCATCTAAGAAACATATCAGGAGTGAGCGTAGATGTGTTTAAGAATCAGCTCGATAAATACCTAAGATGCATCCCAGACCATCCAAGACTGGAAGATGCAAAATACACCGGAAGATGCATTAGCAACTCTCTGGTGGATATACGAGGTGCCTCACACTGAGGGACCTGGGGGAACCCAAACAAAAAATAAGGCAATAATAAGGTAAGGCTCTCTCTCTCTCTCTCTCTCTCCTCTCTCTCTCTCTCTCCTCTCTCTCTCTCTCTCTCTCTCTCTCTCTCTCTCTCTCAACAGTTAAGTGAAATCACGACGTACCATCCTGAATGAGTTAAATTTCTCTCTCTCTCTCTCTCTCTCTCTCTCTCTCTCTCTCTCTCTCTCTCTTCCTCTCTCTCTCTCTCTCTCTTTTTTAGTATTACCGTATATATATATATATATATATATATATATATATATATATATATATATATACATATATATATATATATATATATATATATATATATATATATATATATTCAAAAATGAATAATGAAATGTAAAATTAATACTGCAACTCTGTAACAATTCCACCTTTGATTGAAATATGATCCTATCCCCTCAACACATGATTAATAATAATAATAATAATAATAATAATAATAATAATAATAATAATAATAACAACAACAATAATAATAATAATATTAATAAGATAGTTTGCTCATCAAGACATTTTGAATTTCATATTTTGGAAAATCAATCGTCAAATACCTCTATTATATCGACTTACCTTTGCCTTGGGATAACATTTATTGTTATCTACGAAAGAAAGGCAAGGAATTCGTTCAATCTTCAGACATGTCTATTGTTCTACTTCATAAAAAACCAATATTATTATTATAATGATTATTTTGACGTTGTTACTGTTTGTAGAATGACTTATTGTTAATTTGTTCTCATCAATTATTTCATTTATTTCCTTTCCTCAATGGGCTACTATTCCCTGTTGGAGCCTTTAGGCTTAGAGCATCTTGCTTTTCCAACTAGGGTTGTAGCTTGGCTAGTAATGATAATAATAATAATAATAATAATAATAATAATAATAATAATAATAATAATAATATCATTACTTGCTAAGCTACAACCCTAGTTGGAAAAGCAGGATACGCTATAAGCCCAAGGGCTCCAGCAGGGAATAATAGCCCAGTGAGGAAAGGAAACAAGAAAAATAATTTTTTTTAAGAAGAGTAACAACACTGAAATAAATAAACATCTAACTGAAAAATTAATGTAAAATCTCATTCATCAGCCTTTTCCATTCACTCTGTATATTCTCATTCATCAATACGACCCATCCTTTCCCAACTACATTTTCTTCTCATGAGCTGGATTTCGAAGTGAAGGAAATTATAACAAGGAATATTCCATGTCTTTTTCTGAGCCTTATTCCCGATTCCAGCTGTGTGCATCGGGAATTTAGTGAAGGGACTGGAATAACTGATACCTGGGCACTTGGTGTTTTTCATAATAAGACTAATAACGATGATAAAGCAATGATATTGATAGAAATTATTGATTAAGAATTATATTGGTGATAAGAGAATAGTATTAGAAGACAATGATAGTAATAATAGCCTTGGTAGTGTTAGAACTAATAATAATAATAATAATAATAATAATAATAATAATAATAATAATAATAATAATAATAACTAGAGGGGCACTCAGTAGAGCGCAAACATCCAACACCTTATTTCTCAACCTTTTGCTCGACCTTGACCTTAAACTTTGACCTTAAAATGTATTAATTGTATTCATTACTCTACGATTGAAATTGTGGCCAGGAAGCTGTTCACAAACAAACACACAGACACAAACAGGTGGTAAAAGATAACCTCCTTCCAACTCCGTTGGCGGAAATAATAATAACTAGAAAAGCACGCTAAGAGAGCAGACCTCCGCCACGACAGCTCACTTCTCGAAACCAGCTTGCCTTTCATTTGAGCAATAAACTGTTAGGGTTCATTGAATCAATTCCACGTCTTAATCCCTGAAAGTTTCACCACTCTATAAGTATAATTGTAACCAGCAAGTTGTTCACAAACAAACAGACGGACATACAGGGGCGAAAACACAACCTCCTCCCAACTTCGTTGGTGGAGGCAATGAATAAGTTCACGCCTATCAAAATGAAACCTTCTGGCGAAGGTATTAATTCTCATGGCCAAAGCCTCCACAGTTTCACAAGCAGTTCACGATACGTGAAGAGCTTCGTGTAATATAAACACACACACACACACACACACACACACACACATATATATATATATATATATATATATATATATATATATATATATATATATATATATATATATATATATATATATATATATATATATATATATATATATATATATAGATTGCAAGGAGAACTCCTTCGTATTAATATTTTAGTTAAAAGTAAAGAATTATTAATAATAATAATAATAATAATAATAATAATAATAATAGTAGTAGTAGTAGTAGTAGTAGTAGTAGTAGTAGTAGTAGCAGCAGTAGTAGTAGTAGTAGTAGCAACAACAATAAATCAATTGTGGCAACTCAGCCAGTTGCCGTTGCTGCCATTCAACGCTGCCAGACGTATGATGATTTTAAGGACGTCAAAATAAGCTATAATTTATAACGATATATATATATATATATATATATATATATATATATATATATATATATATATATATATATATATATATATATATATATATATATATATATATAGTGTATATACGTCAACTAGTTCATAATAATCAAAATTTAAAAAGTGGGCTGATTCTAGCGAGTGGTTCGCCAATATTAAATCTCACCAAATATTCCTACTACATTGAAGTAGACCAAATAATTCGTTGATTATTTCGAAATCTTAATTTAACAGTTTCAGAATAGTTCGGACGACTGAGATTCTATTTATGATATGAATTCTTTGTAATATTTAAAGGAGGCTCGAACGTAACTCTCTGCGAATGAACGGAGATGAAATATGACAAGAATGCATAGGCTCTCTCTCTCTCTCTCTCTCTCTCTCTCTCTCTCTTTAGAGAGAGAGAGAGAGAGAGAGAGAGAGAGAGAGAGAGAGAGAGAGAGAGAGAGAGAGAGAGAGAGAATTCCCAAAGTCTGAAGGAACGAAGAATAAAGGAATGGAAATCTTCGGAAGAGGCCAAAGACTTCAGCGTAAGATTCATCCTCTTTTCCGCCTCTGAAGACAGTCAATACGCGCATCGAAGAGAGACATTTTGAATTCTCTCTCTCTCTCTCTCTCTCTCTCTCTCTCTCTCTCTCTCTCTCTCTCTCTCTCTCTCTCTCTCTCTCTCTCTCTCTCTCTCCGATATTCAGAAAGAATTTCCACAAAGGAAAAAGAATAAAGGAAGAGAATCCCAGTCTGAAGGAACGAAGAATAAAGGAATGGAAATCTTCGGAAGAGGGCAAAGTCTTCAGCGTAAGATTCATCCTCTTTTCCGCCTCTGAAGACAGTCAATACGCGCATCGAAGAGAGACATTTTGAATTCTCTCTCTCTCTCTCTCTCTCTCTCTCTCTCTCTCTCTCTCTCTCTCTCTCTCTCTCTCTCTCTCTCTCTCTCTCTCTCTCTCTCTCCGATATTCAGAAAGAATTTCCACAAAGGAAAAAGAATAAAGGAAGAGAATCCCAGTCTGAAGGAACGAAGAATAAAGGAATGGAAATCTTCGGAAGAGGGCAAAGTCTTCAGCGTAAGATTCATCCTCTTTTCCGCCTCTGAAGACACTAAAGACGCGCATCGAAGAGAGACATTTTGAATTCTCTCTCTCTCTCTCTCTCTCTCTCTCTCTCTCTCTCTCTCTCTCTCTCTCTCTCTCTCTCTCTCTCTCTCTCTCCGGTGTTCAGAAAGAATTTTCACAATGGAAAAAGAATAAAGGAAGAGAAAAAATCGTCAGCGTAAAATGTTTCTTATCCTTCCGCTTCTGAAGACACTGAAGACTTATCAAACAGAGATTTTGGATTTCTCTCTCTCTCTCTCTCTCTCTCTCTCTCTCTCTCTCTCTCTCTCTCTCTCTCTCTCTCACCTGAAGAAATATTGAGTCCGACTGAAACCAAACAAGGCTCTTCTGGAGTTTAATTTCATTTTCTTAATGATAATGCTGATTGAAGAGGCCAAGAACTTCGTTAAGAAACTATGGCTTCATTCAACAAAAATATTGTTGAACGTTATGAAAATTTGAGCAGTCATATGAGTTATAATAAAATTAAAGGTCTAACGAAAAGACGTCGGAACAAGAGGACCGACAAGCCGATAGGGCCAGTCGAAATCTGCCCCAAGACCGGACTTAATTTATATGAGTTAGACGATCTTTATCCCTTCGTTGGAAGGCTACTGGGCATAGGAGGGGACGGTGAAGTATACGCTCTCACAGGCTGGTATAAGGATTTCTGCCTCAAACTGAACACGGTAAGTCTAGACATAGAGGTCGAAAATCTCCTTAGATTCCAGCATCTGAATGTTCCCAAAGTCATGGGACGCGTGAAGGATTGGGAGATGGTTCTCATGTCTCGCCATGGCTTGAACTTGTGGGACTGGGCGCGTACCAAGTGTCCATCAAAGAATGAAGTCCTCGGTGTATTCTTAAGAGTGGTCGAGGTCATTCAAGCATTCCACGCCGAGGGTTACTGTCATAACCACATCCATCCGGGAAACGTCATGATCGACCTCTCGCCCGAAGGAACAACAGATATTACAATCATAGACTTATGCATGATGAGGGAGATGGGGGTCAACCCTCTTCCCGAATGGATGAAATCCAACGGATCACCCGTGTGTGCACATTCCAGCGACTGCTGTTCGTTGGCGCCCAAGATCCTAGCTGGAGAGGGCTGCACGGAACAAACGGATGCACTATCATTGGCTCTCGGCATCGAGTGTTTAGCATCAAAAGGACTGGTGGTATTAAGTCCACCCTTCAGGAAGCTCCTGCATTGGTTTTCAGGTTGCTATGGAGACGAGAGTGCGTGCACTATAGAAACATTGACCCTAGCCTTGAATATGGAAATGGGAATGCTAATCAGCCCAATGGAAGCTTGGGTTAAAGAGATGGCCTCCAACGGTAATGGTAATGAAGGGGAAGGGGTAAATGATTATCATCAAGATGGCCAGGTAACTGCGGAAGAGGAGCTAATCGTCTCTCCTGGGAGTGAAGGAGACACGACACAGATGAAGACAGAGACTCTTCCTGAGGATGAAATTGAGAATGGACTTGACGAAGACACCAAGAAATCAACGTGTAAGGACTGCCATCTAAGTTCTAAGATAGAAAGCGTTCTGAGGGAACTTGACCAAAGAAAACACGAGCATGAGGAACTGATGAACGAATTGCGTTTATATAAGCAATCCCTGGAGAGGAAATACGAGGAAGAAAACGCACCGCCGAGAAAGGAACAAGCGGAACTGAGGCAGCATCTGGTTGAGGCACCGCAGGAAGAGGACAGGAGTCTTCCTCTGGGGAAGACAGGGGATCAAATTGGCCTTGGTGAGGGGCAGATCTTGCGTTTATCGGAATATCAGCAACAGCAGCAACAGTTCTTTAATAATGTTTGTTGTATAATTCTGGGCATAATGATCCAATTCCTATGTCATTTTAAGATGTTGAAAAGTCCTCAAGCTTTATTGTCCTTTGACACTGAAGAGGAAGAAAGGATGGAGAACGAACAAAAAGAGGAGAATATAAATAACAAGAATAAGGAGGAGCAGAGGGAGGTAGAAGAGCAACCCACCTCCATTCGGAAAGAAACACTACCAAAGGAAATGGAAGAATTGAAGAGAGAAAACGAGGAGCTGCGGAGAGAGGTTGCAAATTTAAGGCATCAACAAGAGAAGCTTCAGAGAAAGATGGTGAGGAGAGAGATGAAGGGGGACCTCGAAAACAAACGACTGAGAAAGCAGGTTAAACGGGAGAAAAGCCTCAACGATGTTCTGATGGGCCGTAAAGAGAAACGAAGTCAAATATCCATGCGTTGTCCGAAGGAGTGTATGGATTTGATTCTGCATCCAGAAGGTAATGACAAAGATCCACAAGTTAGTATCCAGAAAAATAAGAAAGACTCAGAAACCAGAATAATTAAGATGGCCCAAGAAATAACACCAAACAAAAAAAGAGATAACAAAAATAAAAAAGACCAAAAAAATAAAGACCCACAAATTAAAAAAGACAAAAAATCCAAAAAAACAAAGACCACCAAAATAAAAAATTCAGTCGCCTTTGGCAAGGATGAAGAAATTGAGAAGAGAGGTAACACAAAATTCAAGAAATCAAGGTCTGTGGAACAGAGGCGAGGAACCAGTCAGAAGAATTCTTTCAGAGAAGGAAACCTAAAAAGAGAAGGCAAAGGTAAGTGTGACTCGAGGCAGATTGAAACTACAGAAAAGGTCGCAGATGAGCCGAATAATACAAGAGAGAAGCTTAGACAAGATCTTCATCGGAAGGACCAGATGCTGGTGTCAATGAAGAGTGGACGAGGTGATATGATTGTGCCGGCACCTGAGCATGGACCTCTGCGACCAGGGGAGGCTGGAAGCAATGACGAAGAGAGTTTTAAGGATGAAATAAGAAGGGATGGACCCGATTCCATTTTGGTACTCTTCAGTCCATCCAAATGGAAAGAACCAGCAGATCCTGAGAAGATAAGGAAATGGCTAGAAAGTTGCAAAAAAAAGAATTTGCTTACAGAGCGAGAATTGAAAATAGAAGGAAAGAAATTGAAGGAGGCACAGAAGATTTACAAAAAATGGAGAAAAGGAATGAAGAAAAAACCAGGATGGATCCTCAATGAGAGAATTCAGGAAGGGTGGGAAGGCATTGAATGGGAACATTTAACAGAGTCACAAAAGAAGTTAAGAAGAAAGTTTCTAAAAAACTTAAAACTGAACAAAAAGAAGGCCGTGAAAGAGAGAAAGAAGAGAGAAAGGAGGAAAAAGAGGAGACAAGCCATACGTTCAAGGTTCAATATAGAGAGTCTCATAATGTATCTGTACTGGAATGATGTGAAAACATGGAAATATATATTTATTGGTACTGTGGAAGATGTTTTCCCCAATTCCTCTTCCTCTTCGCTTCTTTAACAAATCATTAAGAAGGTGGTTTAGAGCAGGCAAACGTGGATTTCCATCCAAGAAAAATAATAAGGTAAGTAATAGCAGTAAATTCTATGAAAATTAATTATGTGAACTTAGAAATCCTCAAAAATATAATAGCTAGAAAAAAAAGAAATAAGAAATGTAAAAAATATTGCAATAATATATCCAAAGAGAAGAGGACAGCAAAGAAAAAGATAGTGACAGTACGCAATCATTTTCTGGATACATGGATATTCTTCAAATGGAGTCAGCAGAGGAAAGAACTCTGACTTGTTCTAGTATGCTTTGTTCCTTGATGAAGATTCACCTGTACTGTTTCTTTGTCAGGAGGACAACGCAGAGGGAAGAAGTCTGAGTTCTAGAAAGTAGCAGCAGCTGCATTAATCTATTTTGAATACTTAGAAATATTCTACAAATGGAATCAGCAGAGAGAAGAAGTCTGACTTGCTCTAGTATGCTTTGTTCCTTGATAAAGATTCACTTGTACTGTTTCTTTATCAGGTGGATAATGCAGGGGGAACAAGTCTGACTTCTAAAAAGTAGCAGCAGCTGCATTAATCTATTTTGGATACTTAGAGATATTCTTCGAATGGAGTCAGCAGAGAAGAAGAAGTCTGACTTGCTCTAGTATGCTTTGTTTCTTGATAAAGATTCACTTGTACTGTTTCTTTATCAGGTGGATAATGCAGGGGGAACAAGTCTGACTTCTAGAAAGTAGCAGCAGCTGCATTAATCTATTTTGAATACTTAGAAATATTCTACAAATGGAATCAGCAGAGAGAAGTCTGACTTGTTCTAGTATGCTTTGTTCCTTGATAAAGATTCACTTGTACTGTTTCTTTATCAGGTGGATAATGCAGAGGGAACAAGTCTGACTTCTAAAAAGTAGCAGCAGTATGTGAAGTATGCTGAAGAATGTGGGATGGCGATGAGAGAAGTCAAGAGATGTACGAAAGAGGACATAAAGAAGAGAACAAGAGAATGGGACACAAGCAAATGGAAGAGTGAAATGGAGTGTAAGGAGAGTTTAATTTTGTATAAAAACTGGAAAAGTGAAATCAAGGAGGAGGAAGTGTATGACAATACATTTTCGTCAATTTTATTATTTAGAGCAAGGACAAACTCATTGGGCTTGAATATAAGAAACAGACACCAAGATGGAAATATAAACTGTGTATTTTGTGATGTAGAAGAAAATGCTAACCATTTTATATTATATTGTCCACAGTTTAGTGATATAAGAATAAAAGCAATCGAGCTTCAACAACCATACGAAGAAGATAGTGCACAAACAGTTGGAAAATTCCTTTTTTGTGAAGAGAATATTGAAAATAAGAAAAGTATACTACAAAAAATGTGGATGAAAAGAGAAAAACTAGTGAAAATAAGGAACACACAAAACTAAAAGACACAGAGGCGCCGTTGTAAAGACTATGCCTCACCCCAGAACCTGAACCTAAACCTGAACCTGCTGCATTAATCTATTTTGGATACTTAGAGATATTATTAAAATGGAGTCAGCAGAGAGAAGAAGTCTGAATTGCTCTAGTATGCTTTGTTCCTTGATAAAGATTCACTTGTACTGTTTCTTTATCAGGTGGATAATGCAGGGGGAACAAGTATGACTTCTAAAAAGTAGCAGCAGCTGCATTAATCTATTTTGGATACTATGAGATATTCTTCAAATAGAGTCAGCAGAGAGAAGAAGTCTGACTTGCTCTAGTATGCTTTGTTTCTTGATAAAGATTCACTTGTACTATTTCTTTATCAGGTGGATAATGCAGGGGGAACAAGTCTGACATCTAGAAAGTAGCAGCAGCTGCATTAATCTATTTTGGATACTTAGAGATATTATTCAAATGGAGTCAGCAGAGAGAAGAAGTCTGACTTGCTCTAGTATGCTTTGTTCCTTGATAAAGATTCACTTGTACTGTTTCTTTATCAGGTGGATAATGCAGGGGGAACAAGTCTGACTTCTAAAAAGTAGCAGCAGCTGCATTAATCTATTTTGGATACTATGAGATATTCTTCAAATAGAGTCAGCAGAGAGAAGAAGTCTGACTTGCTCTAGTATGCTTTGTTTCTTGATAAAGATTCACTTGTACTGTTTCTTTATCAGGTGGATAATGCAGAGGGAACCAGTCTGACTTCTAGAAAGTAGCAGCAGCTGCATTAATCTATTTTGGATACTTAGAAATATTATTCAAATGGAGTCAGCAGAGAGAAGAAGTCTGACTTGCTCTAGTATGCTTTGTTCCTTGATAAAGATTCACTTGTACTGTTTCTTTATCAGGTGGATAATGCAGGGGGAACAAGTCTGACTTCTAAAAAGTAGCAGCAGCTGCATTAATCTATTTTGGATACTATGAGATATTCTTCAAATAGAGTCAGCAGAGAGAAGAAGTCTGACTTGCTCTAGTATGCTTTGTTTCTTGATAAAGATTCACTTGTACTGTTTCTTTATCAGGTGGATAATGCAGAGGGAACCAGTCTGACTTCTAGAAAGTAGCAGCAGCTGCATTAATCTATTTTGGATACTTAGAAATATTCTACAAATGGAGTCAACAGAGGGAAGAAGTCTGAATTGCTCTAGTATGCTTTGTTCCTTGATAAAGATTCACTTGTACTGTTTCTTTATCAGTTGGATAAAGCAGAGGGAACAAGTCTGACTTCTAAAAAGTAGCAGCAGCTGCATTAATCTATTTTGAATACTTAGAAATATTCTACAAATGGAATCAGCAGAGAGAAGAAGTCTGACTTGCTCTTGTATGCTTTGTTTCTTGATAAAGATTCACTTGTACTGTTTCTTTATCAGGTGGATAATACAGGGGGAACAAGTCTGACATCTAGAAAGTAGCAGCAGCTGCATTAATCTATTTTGAATACTTAGAAATATTCTACAAATGGAGTCAGCAGAGGGAAGAAGTCTGAATTGCTCTAGTATGCTTTGTTCCTTGATAAAGATTCACTTGTACTGTTTCTTTATCAGGTGGATAATGCAGAGGGAACAAGTCTGACATCTAGAAAGTAGCAGCAGCTTCATTAATCTATTTTGGATACTTAGAAATATTCTACAAATGGAGTCAGTAGGGGGAAGAAGTCTGACTTGCTCTAGTATGCTTTGTTCCTTGATAAAGATTCACTTGTACTGTTTCTTTATCAGGTGGATAATGCAGGGGGAACAAGTCTGACTTCTAAAAAGTAGCAGCAGCTTCATTAATCTATTTTGGATACTTAGAAATATTCTACAAATGGAATCAACAGAGAGAAGAAGTCTGACTTGCTCTAGTATGCTTTGTTCCTTGATAAAGATTCACTTGTACTGTTTCTTTATCAGGTGGATAATGCAGGGGGAACAAGTCTGACTTCTAGAAAGTATCAGCAGCTTCATTAATCTATTTTGGATACTTAGAGATATTCTACAAATGGAGTCAGCAGAGAGAAGAAGTCTGACTTGCTCTAGTATGCTTTTTTCCTTGATAAAGATTCACTTGTACTGTTTCTTTATCAGGTGGATAATGCAGAGGGAACAAGTCTGACTTCTAAAAAGTAGCAGCAGCTGCATTAATCTATTTTGAATACTTAGAAATATTCTACAAATGGAGTCAAAAGAGGGAAGAAGTCTGAATTGCTCTAGTATGCTTTGTTCCTTGATAAAGATTCACTTGTACTGTTTCTTTATCAGGTGGATAATGCAGGGGGAACAAGTCTGACTTCTAAAAAGTAGCAGCAGCTGCATTAATCTATTTTGGATACTATGAGATATGCTTCAAATAGAGTCAGCAGAGAGAAGAAGTCTGACTTGCTCTAGTATGCTTTGTTTCTTGATAAAGATTCACTTGTACTGTTTCTTTATCAGGTGGATAATGCAGAGGGAACAAGTCTGACTTCTAGAAAGTAGCAGCAGCTGCATTAATCTATTTTGGATACTTAGAGATATTATTCAAATGGAGTCAGCAGAGAGAAGAAGTCTGAATTGCTCTAGTATGCTTTGTTCCTTGATAAAGATTCACTTGTACTGTTTCTTTATCAGGTGGATAATGCAGGGGGAACAAGTCTGACTTCTAGAAAGTAGCAGCAGCTGCAATAATCTATTTTGAATACTTAGAAATATTCTACAAATGGAATCAGCAGAGAGAAGAAGTCTGACTTGCTCTAGTATGCTTTGTTCCTTGATAAAGATTCACTTGTACTGTTTCTTTATCAGGTGGATAATGCAGGGGGAACAAGTCTGACTTCTAAAAAGTAGCAGCAGCTGCATTAATCTATTTTGAATACTTAGAAATATTCTACAAATGGAGTCAGCAGAGGGAAGAAGTCTGAATTGCTCTAGTATGCTTTGTTCCTTGATAAAGATTCACTTGTACTGTTTCTTTATCAGGTGGATAATGCACAGGGAACAAGTCTGACATCTAGAAAGTAGCAGCAGCTTCATTAATCTATTTTGGATACTTAGAGATATTCTACAAATGGAGTCAGCAGAAAGAAGAAGTCTGACTTGCTCTAGTATGCTTTGTTCCTTGATAAAGATTCACTTGTACTGTTTCTTTATCAGGTGGATAATGCAGGGGGAACAAGTCTGACTTCTAAAAAGTAGCAGCAGCTGCATTAATCTATTTTGAATACTTAGAAATATTCTACAAATGGAGTCAGCAGAGGGAAGAAGTCTGAATTGCTCTAGTATGCTTTGTTCCTTGATAAAGATTCACTTGTACTGTTTCTTTATCAGGTGGATAATGCACAGGGAACAAGTCTGACATCTAGAAAGTAGCAGCAGCTTCATTAATCTATTTTGGATACTTAGAGATATTCTACAAATGGAGTCAGCAGAAAGAAGAAGTCTGACTTGCTCTAGTATGCTTTGTTCCTTGATAAAGATTCACTTGTACTGTTTCTTTATCAGGTGGATAATGCAGGGGGAACAAGTCTGACTTCTAAAAAGTAGCAGCAGCTGCATTAATCTATTTTGAATACTTAGAAATATTCTACAAATGGAGTCAGTAGGGGGAAGAAGTCTGACTTGCTCTAGTATGCTTTGTTCCTTGATAAAGATTCACTTGTACTGTTTCTTTATCAGGTGGATAATGCAGGGGGAACAAGTCTGACTTCTAGAAAGTATCAGCAGCTTCATTAATCTATTTTGGATACTTAGAGATATTCTACAAATGGAGTCAGCAGAAAGAAGAAGTCTGACTTGCTCTAGTATGCTTTGTTCCTTGATAAAGATTCACTTGTACTGTTTCTTTATCAGGTGGATAATGCAGGGGGAACAAGTCTGACTTCTAGAAAGTATCAGCAGCTTCATTAATCTATTTTGGATACTTAGAGATATTCTACAAATGGAGTCAGCAGAAAGAAGAAGTCTGACTTGCTCTAGTATGCTTTGTTCCTTGATAAAGATTCACTTGTACTGTTTCTTTATCAGGTGGATAATGCAGAGGGAACAAGTCTGAGTTCTAAAAAGTGGCAGCAGCTGCATTAATCTATTTTGGATACTATGAGATATTCTTCAAATAGAGTCAGCAGAGAGAAGAAGTCTGACTTGCTCTAGTATGCTTTGTTTCTTGATAAAGATTCACTTGTACTGTTTCTTTATCAGGTGGATAATGCAGGGGGAACAAGTCTGACTTCTAGAAAGTAGCAGCAGCTTCATTAATCTATTTTGAATACCTAGAAATATTCTACAAATGGAGTCAACAGAGGGAAGAAGTCTGAATTGCTCTAGTATGCTTTGTTCCTTGATAAAGATTCACTTGTACTGTTTCTTTATCAGGTGGATAAAGCAGAGGGAACAAGTCTGACTTCTAGAAAGTAGCAGCAGCTGCATTAATCTATTTTGGATACTTAGAGATATTCTACAAATGGAGTCAGCAGAGAGAAGTCTGACTTGCTCTAGTATGCTTTGTTTCTTGATAAAGATTCACTTGTACTGTTTCTTTATCAGGTGGATAATGCAGAGGGTACAAGTCTGACTTCTAGAAAGTAGCAGCAGCTGCATTAATCTATTTTGGATACTATGAGATATTCTTCAAATGGAGTCAGCAGAGAGAAGAAGTCTGACTTGCTCTAGTATGCTTTGTTCCTTGATAAAGATTCACTTGTACTGTTTCTTTATCAGGTGGATAATGCAGAGGGTACAAGTCTGACTTCTAGAAAGTAGCAGCAGCTGCATTAATCTATTCTGGATACTTAGAGATATTCTTCAAATGGAGTCAGCAGAGAGAAGGAGTCTGACTTGCTCTAGTATGCTTTGTTCCTTGATAAAGATTCACTTGTACTGTTTCTTTATCAGGTGGATAATGCAGGGGGAACAAGTCTGACTTCTAGAAAGTAGCATCAGCTGCATTAATCTATTCTGGATACTTAGAGATATTCTTCAAATGGAGTCAGCAGAGAGAAGAAGTCTGACTTGCTCTAGTATGCTTTGTTCCTTGATAAAGATTCACTTGTACTGTTTCTTTATCAGGTGGATAATGCAGGGGGAACAAGTCTGACTTCTAGAAAGTAGCAGCAGCTGCATTAATCTATTTTGGATAGTTAGATATATTCTTCAAATGGAGTCAGCATAGAGAAGAAGTCTGACTTGCTCTAGTATGCTTTGTTTCTTGATAAAGATTCACTTGTACTGTTTCTTTATCAGGTGGATAATGCAGAGGGAACAAGTCTGACTTCTAGAAAGTAGCAGCAGCTGCATTAATCTATTTTGAATACTTAGAAATATTCTACAAATGGAGTCAACAGAGGGAAGAAGTCTGAATTGCTCTAGTATGCTTTGTTCCTTGATAAAGATTCACTTGTACTGTTTCTTTATCAGGTGGATAAAGCAGAGGGAACAAGTCTGACATCTAGAAAGTAGCAGCAGCTGCATTAATCTATTTTGAATACTTAGAAATATTCTACAAATGGAGTCAACAGAGGGAAGAAGTCTGAATTGCTCTAGTATGCTTTGTTCCTTGATAAAGATTCACTTGTACTGTTTCTTTATCAGGTGGATAAAGCAGAGGGAACAAGTCTGACATCTAGAAAGTAGCAGCAGCTGCATTAAACTATTTTGGATACTTAGAAATTTTCTACAAATGGAGTCAGTAGGGGGAAGAAGTCTGACTTGTTCTAGTATGCTTTGTTCCTTGATAAAGATTCACTTGTACTGTTTCTTTATCAGGTGGATAAAGCAGAGGGAACAAGTCTGACATCTAGAAAGTAGCAGCAGCTGCATTAATCTATTTTGAATACTTAGAAATATTCTACAAATGGAGTCAACAGAGGGAAGAAGTCTGAATTGCTCTAGTATGCTTTGTTCCTTGATAAAGATTCACTTGTACTGTTTCTTTATCAGGTGGATAAAGCAGAGGGAACAAGTCTGACATCTAGAAAGTAGCAGCAGCTGCATTAATCTATTTTGAATACTTAGAAATATTCTACAAATGGAGTCAACAGAGGGAAGAAGTCTGACTTGCTCTAGTATGCTTTGTTCCTTGATAAAGATTCACTTGTACTGTTTCTTTATCAGGTGGATAAAGCAGAGGGAACAAGTCTGACATCTAGAAAGTAGCAGCAGCTGCATTAATCTATTTTGGATACTATGAGATATTCTTCAAATGGAGTCAGCAGAGAGAAGAAGTCTGACTTGCTCTATTATGCTTTTTTTCTTGATAAAGATTCACTTGTACTGTTTCTTTATCAGGTGGATAATGCAGGGGGAACAAGTCTGACTTCTAGAAAGTAGCAGCAGCTGCAATAATCTATTTTGAATACTTAGAAATATTCTACAAATGGAGTCAACAGAGGGAAGAAGTCTGAATTGCTCTAGTATGCTTTGTTCCTTGATAAAGATTCACTTGTACTGTTTCTTTATCAGGTGGATAATGCAGGGGGAACAAGTCTGACTTCTAGAAAGTAGCAGCAGCTGCATTAATCTATTTTGAATACTTAGAAATATTCTACAAATGGAGTCAACAGAGGGAAGAAGTCTGAATTGCTCTAGTATGCTTTGTTCCTTGATAAAGATTCACTTTTACTGTTTCTTTATCAGGTGGATAATGCAGAGGGAACAAGTCTGACTTCTAGAAAGTAGCAGCAGCTGCATTAATCTATTTTGGATACTTAGAGATATTCTACAAATGGAGTCAGCAGAGAGAAGAAGTCTGACTTGCTCTAGTATGCTTTTTTTCTTGATAAAGATTCACTTGTACTGTTTCTTTATCAGGTGGATAATGCAGAGGGAACAAGTCTGACTTCTAGAAAGTAGCAGCAGCTGCATTAATCTATTTTGAATACCTAGAGATATTCTTCAAATGGAATCAGCAGAGAGAAGAAGTCTGACTTGCTCTAGTATGCTTTGTTCCTTGATAAAGATTCACTTGTACTGTTTCTTTATCAGGTGGATAATGCAGAGGGAACAAGTCTGACTTCTAGAAAGTAGCAGCAGCTGCATTAATCTATTTTGGATACTTAGAGATATTCTTCAAATGGAGTCAGCAGAGGGAAGAAGTCTGATTTGCTCTAGTATGCTTTGTTCCTTGATAAAGATTCACTTGTACTGTTTCTTTATCAGGTGGATAATGCAGAGGGAACAAGTCTGACATCTAGAAAGTAGCAGCAGCTGCATTAATCTATTTTGGATACTTAGAGATATTCTTCAAATGGAGTTAGCAGAGGGAAGAAGTCTGACTTGCTCTAGTATGCTTTGTTCCTTGATTAAGATTCACTTACACTGTTCCCTTATCAGGTGGACAGTGCACAAAGAGCAGGACTGATTTCATCTAGCAAGCAGTAATAGATGCATTAATCTTTTTTGGGTACTTGGAGATATTCAAGATTATATATATATATATATATATATATATATATATATATATATATATATATATATGTAAGTATATTTATAGATATATGTGTGTGTGTGTATGGTCAGTTTCTAAGACAGTGTCTTGCTAGCTAAGGCAATGTCCCTGTCCCTTGCTTCTGCCATTCATGAGTGGCTTTTAAAACCTCCAAAGTTCAAGAAAATGTCTATTCGAATCTTTTGTAATAACCTTCCTTTTTTTTTACTGATCTCCAGTGATGTTTTTCCCGCGATAATTCTGGAATTTATAACAATATATCTAATCTCTGAAATGCATAATTATGTAATGTATACATTAATAAACCCATAACCCAAGGGGTCATTGGCGAATTAGGGGTGTGACAACAGCCATAACAGGATGTGAAACTAGACCATGCTAAAGCAATGCTTGGAAAGCATTGTATGAGTAAACAGTTACGTATGTCTTGTAAACATGTCACAACGCCTCCCGTGGGAAGCAGATGACCTACTGATCTCTACCGGAATCACCTGACTTCCGGCCATAAGGCTACGTGATCATTTCACTTGTATTTATGTGAAAAGCTGAGATAGCTAGTGTTACGTTATCAACGCGAGCTTATTGTAAATCATTTCTATTCATCTTTTCATACGGAATGGTCATCCGATCAAACCATCCATACTCCAGTGATGGAGCTATCAATAAATTGTTTAAAGTTAACCTAAAACTTTGACTTATTCAAAGAAGAAACTTACAAGTCTAATATTTCTATATCACATTGAAGAGACATGAGGATGGAACCACAATGTGTACGTATATCATTCACACACTAACAATTGGTGGCAGCGATTAAAACAGTAACGATCAGCAGTTACAACAGTAATAAATCTACAATTACAATGAAGTATCTACGTCTACCGAAGAAATAGAATCATCGAATATCAGCTATAAATCAGATATCAACAAGCATCAGTAAACATCCTTAGAATACGAAGAAATGTCCTTCATCGAGACGAATTCTAGTATCTATATCAACGTTTAGTGAACGACTTTCATCACATACATTCAAGAATCACATCGGGAAGTGAAACATTCATCGAGTAAACAACGCACGATAAGAAGCCAAGTCGAAGGTCATCACACCAGCTAAACTCTTCCTGCAAATGAGAGAGAGAGAGAGGACGTGACGTCATCTGATCAAAACAACCTTTGCGCTAAGTACATCCTTTATTCATTCAGGTTTTCTCAGTGAAGTGTTTTATGTCACGAGTCGATCGTTCATTATTGCTGGGGTGAGTTATATGTAATCTAAATCTTCCTTCATTAAAGGAATCTATATTCAACTATGAATTCTCGTCTGCTGAATTTTTTTTCTCTTTGTGCTAATTCCATTTTCTTTCAGAAGTTCTCAGGAAATATCTTTGTCACATTAACTGTCTTAATATCATCATTTTGGGGGACTTTGTTACAATCTGCAACACATCTTTCCTGTATAGTGCATATGCGTTTACGCAGTGGACGTGTATATTCATATAGATATTTTGATAGGATCGCAGGGAATCGTAGTGATAGGAAAAAAGTTAAAGTTAACATGTCGGCACCTGTGACTCCCGGACCCAGTAACCCCACTCCCGTGGTAACTCTAGTGAGTGCAAGATCAACTATTCTTCCTTTTCAAGGTCGGGTCAATGAGTTCCTGCCTAAGAATGTCGAGTCATGGATCTTGTCAGTAGATGCTCATTTAAACGCAAAAGGTATCACAGACCCATCTGTACAATTACAAGAAGCTAAAAGTTTCATAGACTTTGCTAAAGGAGATGCAAGCGCGTATCTTAGAGGAGTCTCTTTCCAAGAGGCAGTTACATGGGATGATTTCAAAGTTAGGCTACGTGCAATATATGGCGGTGAGGAAGCTTTAGACATAGTTTGGACATTAAGAAACACTTAATCAAGCCTCTATGACTCAGCTTAATGTTAAAGAACAGGCGGCACTCATTGCCGACCGGCTGAATGAATATCAGGACAATTTAAGTAATTCCACATTGGTTACAGGAGATAACACTGCCGTGAAAAATTTCTTACAGCTAATGTATTTAACTTACATGACAATTATGTTGCCTGAAGCTTTAGTGCGGTGTTTTGATAAAAAGCTAACGCCCGAAAGTACGGAATTAGATGTATATAAACAGATAAAAAAACACATGTCTAAGTGTACTGACCTTGATCCCTTGCTTACTCAAGTTTTTGCAAAAAATGAAACTAAGCCACAAGTAAACGTAGTTAATAATAATCAAGCTGCAGGGATGACTTGTTACAATTGCAAACGTCAAGGTCACTTGATTGCAGACTGTAGGACGCGATTTTGTTCAATTCATAACAGTTCAACCCATTCATATAGTCGATGCTACTCGCGTAATCAACAGCAGAACCCTAGAAACACGCAAACAGTTCCCTATGGAAATAAAAAGAAAAATCCTCAATTTAATAAGAAGAAACAAACGAACAGCAATGCTGTTCAAAATCAAAAACAAACAAATAGTGCTTCAAGTAACTCTGTTCCTGGGCCGTCTAGCCAGAACTCGCAAGGTCAGACAAATTTTCAGAATGTGCAAAGCAAAGCAAATACCACGTAAACTCCATCGGGGGAGAGAGTGATGTTGGGTCATTCGTATCAACATCTTTTGTATCAAATAATCCATTTAATAATTTACCAGATCACTGTGAGGCAATAGATTTTCCTATGAAACACACGGCCGAATCCAATAAATAAGTGCAGGTTCCCGTAGATTTGCAACAAATTCACGCAATAATAAGCCAAAATGAGTTACGACCAACATTATATGCTGTAAATTTAGAATACCGATCCTTCACATTATTTTCTTACTCTGTTAGTCCACGTAATATCATGGATTTGAGGACTCACCACTTGTTATTTCCGAACTTCCCTATAGAAGTCCGGAGTAAAGCTCTCGGGTATAGGAAATAATGAATTAAATGTAATAAGAGTAACTCATGTTCAGTACAAGGTCGGTAAGCGCACATTTGTCGATACCTTTATTATTGTACAAAACATTGATATGTATCCAGCTGTGATTATAGAATACCCGTTTATTGGCAATCAAAACATTATCTTAGCTCCTGCCAAACACGGCGTGTATATCAAAGGAAAATTCTATAACTCTTCTAATACCTTAAAATCAGTTTTGGATAAAAAGGAGACGACAAATAAAACAGTAACGTACGTTGAAGAACCAATCACTTGTCTCATGAATCAAGAAATAATATATGCGACCAAACAGAATTCTCGTTCACCCGTAATATCAGCTTGCACGCAATTTATCGAGCCGAACGTAACTTCGAATATATTAGTGCGAGTAAAGAAAACTTTGCCGGGATCTGAAATATTAATCCTTTCCGACACTCTGAAAACTAACGGATTGTCCGTCACACAAGCCATTTATACAGTCGGCTCACAACAACAATGTAATATTGAAGTCTGTAATCATTTAAATACCACTTTAGTAATTCACAAAACTCAACATATCTTGGATGTGGAAGTTTATAAACATCGCATTCTTACCGTCGCTGAGATCAATCACGCTCAATCAGTTGCGGATGAATCCCTTTTGCAATCTATAAAAAATAAAATCAATAAAGACATTCAAAAAGAGGAGATTCAGCAGAAATTTTTTTATCTTTTAACTAAATATCATGATGTTTTCTCTACTACGGATGGATCCTTAGGTAAAACGGATGTCATAGAACACCAAATAAGGTTAAAAGACCAGCAGAAAATTATCTATGTACCCTCGTACAGACTCCCTATGAAATTCCAGAATGAGATAAATGATGGAGGTAAAATGCTAGAAGGAGTCATTAGGAAATCAAACAGCCCTTATAATTTTCCATTAACAGTTGTACCGAAAAAAGATTAAACTTAGCGTATCTGCGTAGACTTCCGTCGCTTAAATGAGGAAACGATCCCTGATCGATTCCCAGTACCATGTACTGACGATATTTTATCTTTGCTAGGTCAGAACAAATATTTTACCAGTTTGGACTTACTTAAAGGCTTTCACCGGATACCATTAGATGAAGATAGTATCCCATACACTGCCTTCAGCACAGCCAGGGGACATTATGAATTTTTGTGTATGCCTTTTGGTTTACGTTGTGCTCCCATAATATTTACTAGAATGATTAACATAGTGTTTGGAGACTTGTTAAGGGACATATTGCATGCCTATATGGACGACCTTGTAATCTTTTCCAATACCTTAGAAGAACATCTACGTAAACTGGAGCTAGTGCTACAGAGACTAGACAGCATAATTTAAGGGAAAAGATTAGTAAGTGTGAATTCTTCAAAACAGAATTAGTCTATTTAGGTTTTAGGGTGTCTAGTCAAGGTCTTTAAGTAGTCCACAATAAGGTGTCGGCTATCCGTAACTTTCCGATACCTACTAATGTCAAGGGAAAACAGCAATTTCTGGGGTGTAGTGGATATTACAGGCGTTTTATATGCAATTATTCAATAATAGCCGCTCCCCTAACCGATCTTACGAAGAAGGGCGTAGATTTCATATGGTCTGAGCAGCATTAACAGGCGTTTAATACCTTGAAATATGAACTGTGTAGTTCTATCTTAAAATTTCCTGTCTTCGGTAAGGAATTCTTCATTGCAACAGACACCTCAGACCTAGGAGTAGGTGGGGTATTGCTTCAGCAATATGACAAACAGTTTCTCACGATAGCTTTTTATTCACGTAAACTGAGACCTTCTGAAAGTAAATATGCAGTAATAGACAAGGAAGGGCTAGCTATTGTTAATTCACTAGTGCATTTTAAGTTCATAATATATGGTTATCCCGTCAAGGTTCTTACTGATCATAAGCCCCTAACCAACTTCTTTAAAGGCTTTAGTCACAGCCCCAAACGAACTCGGTGGCATTTGATCATCCAAGACTTTGGCACGAGGATAAGGTATTTGTGTTTGTGAACAACTTCCTGCCCACAACTTTAATTGTAAAATAGTGAAACTTGTAGGGATTAGCTCTTATGTAAAAAGCTGGAAAGGATTACTGTCAGCAAAATGTCCAATGAGCGTATTCAGCCATAAGTCTGCACATCGTTATCACAGAAACTTCAAACTTGGTTCATATTTGAGTGAATGAAAATCCACGCCAGTTAATACATGTTAAGACCAAAGGTTAAGGACTCTTAAGTCGAGTAAAAGGTCGAGAAATAAGCTGCAACGGCGGAGGTCTGGTCTCTACTGAGCGTCTCTCTAGTTCTTTAATGTTCACATAACCTCTTTTAATTCACATAACCTCTTTTAATTCACTGATAAGGTCAACTAACGTCGTCTGTACTTTTATTATTTCGTATATTTCCTTCTATTTTTGTTTGGTCTAATTGTTGCTTATTTGGCTAATTCCCTTGCATTTACTGGGAATGATTAATGTAAGAGTATAATAACAAAACAATGCAAGTTGAATTATTCAGCAGAGACAGGATTTACTGTTCCAGAAAGGCCGAAGGGCCTGCCTATACTGGAGTAGTAATTAAGGACTGTAGGCTACTGAGTAAGTAACCTTAGCTCTGTTAGAATGACCGTTTTGTCTATTAATCATTTCCACTCTGGTATAAAGGTCGATGTGAATTAATGTGACCAATGACCTTTCAAAGAGCTATATTAATCACCCCTTCACCTCCCCCTTCGTTGCTCACAGTTGGGGAGAGGTTGGGGGGTGTCTTGTAACTGGCCACTCAGAGTAAGGATGTAATGCTCTAGTATTACACACCGTATTTTCTATATATCGGAATATTTTACTAATCAAATTTTTGGTTAAATAGTTTGGTCAATGAGGACAATATGTAAATAAACATTATGCAAACGTGACCATTTAAAATGCAACGCCATAAACGCTTGCTCTTAAAATCAGCTCTATTCATGTTTGCGATTTGAGAGCAACGGTTTGAAAACGATAATTTATCGAAAATTGTACGAAGTTATCTTAATAAATATTAAGCCAGTATTTATCCCTCGAGTTCTCGTTACATCTAATGTACATTTGAGACAGTTATGATGCCAGAGAAATCTCAGTCAATCAATTAATCAACCGTGGCAGTCCAACAATTGATGATTGACAGTCTATTCATAAATTATAAAAGTCGAATACATTTCCACAACTAAAATTAATATAGTTTTTGGCAGTCATGTTTATTCTACTGGTGCTATGATTTCCTTTTTAACAAATATCAAATATCTAAAATAACGTATTCTATATTTTAATCATTAGTTTTCTGTTTAAAAGGTGAGAGGTAGGGTTAACTCTCTCTCTCTCTCTCTCTCTCTCTCTCTCTCTCTCTCTCTCTCTCTCTCTCTCTCTCTCTCTCTCTCCTGGACCGTGGTTGGTGTATTTCAGTTTTAAAATATAAGCATTTAGGCTCTCATTGAAGTGACAATACCAATTCTTTAAGTGGTGCTTCAATCTTTGTTAAAACTTGAAACGAACTTTAAGTCATATGGCACAAGCGGCATTCACTTTTCAAGATCTTAATTTATGATTGGTTCCCATATCTTACGCGTTTGCTTTGCAAGTGTTTACGCAGATAAAAATACTTAATTTAAACTTTTGTAATTCAAATAAAGTGAAATATGAACTTTGTCACTATTCTCGTTTCGTAGAATAAGGTTAACATTTACTCTCATGTGTTCTCAACAGGTCGTAGATACAACTGAAGATAAGTACGAATCTCTCTCTCTCTCTCTCTCTCTCTCTCTCTCTCTCTCTCTCTCTTATTCAAAGTTGTGTTGACACCTTTTAAAAGAGATGTATTTTACCTGCAATTAAATTGATTTATAGTCAGAATAAAGAGAATATTTGGATTAGTTGGTATAAAAGTCTAAAGCCATTGGAATCATTATAGAGAGAGAGAGAGAGAGAGAGAGAGAGAGAGAGAGAGAGAGAGAGAGAGAGAGAGAGAGAGAGAGAGAGATAATGCACTGGACTTGGTTGTAAATGCTAACTTAATACATGAGCTAGATTGCGGGAATTCTACTTTATGGAGAATTCTGGAGATTTCACCATTTCGTCTTTCACCAAGCGTACCTAGACACCTGGGAGCAGTTGATAAGAGTAGCAGAGATCAATTTGAACTGTTTGGGCCATAGGTCTATCTGCTGAATCATCAGTAGCCATTGCCTGGCCTTCCTTGGTCCTAGCTTGGTTGGAGAGAGGCTTTGGTTCTGATCATATGAGTATATGGTCAGTGTCTAGTGCCGTTAGTTCCTTTGGTCGCTGCAACCTTACCATCCTTGTGAGCTAAGGATCTGGGGTTTGGGGGAGCCTATAGGTCTATCTGCTGAGTCATCAGTAGCCATTGCCTGGCCTTCCTTGGTCCTAGCTTGGTTGGAGAGAGGCTTTGGTTCTGATCATATGAGTATATGGTCAGTGTCTAGTGCCGTTAGTTCCTTTGGTCGCTGCAACCTTACCATCCTTGTGAGCTAAGGATCTGGGGTTTGGGGGAGCCTATAGGTCTATCTGCTGAGTCATCAGTAGCCATTGCCTGGCCTTCCTTGGTCCTAGCTTGGTTGGAGAGAGGCTTTGGTTCTGATCAGATGAATATATGGTCAGTGTCTAGTGCCGTTAGTTCCTTTGGTCGCTGCAACCTTACCATCCTGTTTGGGCGAACTTTATCTTGGTCTGAAGTTAAAGCAATAAGACTTTGAGGGTTTAAAATGGATAATGGATCATTAACCCCACCCTCGTCCGGGTGGGTTAGGGGTTCCTAACTACAGTACTCACTCCGCAAAATAAGTCTGCAGGCACTCTTTCACATTATAGATAGGTGCAAAGCTGCTAAGCTTATTTTTATTATTGTAAGCAAGCTTAATTTACCTGTACATAACTAGATTAGTAATGAAATATTTTACTTTACTTTTATCCCTTTATATCCTACCTTGAAATCGGATATCATCAGTTTTGGCTTTAACTTGTTGTGGTCAGTTTGGACTTATTAAATTCTTCCATATACATTGCCCTACTTATGTATGCAACCAAATCCCTGCTCTGATTTTGCTACATACCTATGCTTATATCTTATATTCGAGTCTTGGTTAGTGCCATAGCCTCGGTACCATGGTCTTCCACTGTCTTGGGTCAGAGTTCACTTGCTTGAGGGTATACTCGGGCACACCATTCTGTCTTAGTTCTCTTCCTTTTGTTTTGTTATAGTTTTCTTAATTTATTTAGGAAATGTGTATTTCAATGTTGTTACTGTTCTTAGAATTTCCTAGGTTTCCTTGTTTCCTTTCCTCACTGGGCTATTTTCTCTGTTGGAGCTCCAGGGCTTATTGCATCCTACTTTTCCAACTAGGGTTGCAGCTTAACAAGTAATAATGATTATAATTATACTGACTGTCCTAATTTTGGGAATAAAACTAAATGTTCTGTAGTATCCTCTTCATCATTGCATAAGTCACACACATCATCACTGTATCTTCCCCTGAAATTTGCTTTCAACTTGAGCATATTTAGTCTTGCCTTCATTACAAGGACTGCCTTATCCAGACCCATTTCTCTAACGTAGGCTCAGCATTATAAAATCGCAATTTGCTGGCCATCACTCCTAGGTAAAAAATCGTTTTGACTTCGTAAATGAATTTGGTTATGCCCAGTTAATCCTTTTTTCTTTTAGATAAATTCCTAGTTCAAAATTCAAATTCTCTTGACCAAGACAAGCGTTTGCCATCAATACGCAATTCTCTCTTGTGCTAACCATATCCCATAGGATTGCTAAACGAGGCTGTTGCGTAAGTAACTCTGATACGCTTATTATTGATCAAGCTTTCTCGTTCTTGTTATTCTGTCTCGTCTTCCTTAATACTCGTGGCATTGGAGTAGTTGAATGTTCAAATATTTTGCCGTCTCTACATTAAATTTTCCTCGTTTGACTTGAATGAGGTCAATAAAAGTACCCTTTTGTCATGGGACGACTTAAAATAGAGGAAGAGCACAGAGAAACCTTAGCAATTGAATGTAGGAATTAAATGCAGTCTTAGAGATTTTAAGAGACGAATAATAAACAATTAATGAAGAATGGTGTGATATTAAGAACATATATCATTCAGTTGGTAGTGAGGTCTTGGGACACACAGTTACAAGGAGAAAGCCATGGATATCAAATGATACTTGGGATACTATAAAAAGAAGACAGTGACAGAAATTGACTTCTGAAAGTTTTCGAGGAAGTAAAGAAAATTACAAGGTAGAGCATGCTAAGTATTCCAGTATTAATAGTGTGGTAAAGAGAAAAGCCAGGAATGACTGGAGAGAATATTTAGACAGTAAAGCAGGTAAGGCTGACTATGCTATGGGTTTACGAACTGGTTATGGGTTAAGAATTGCTCATAGAACTATTAATGAAATCTCTACTGGGGCAAAGAAGAAGATGCATATACCCATCAAAAAGAGAGATGGCTCTGTTATAGCAACAGAAGAGGAAGAAAGACAACATTGGATGGAACACTTTAGTGAGGTTACGAATAAGAGATTATGAAGGGAACATTTTGATTGATATACCTGAAGCTGGTGAAGAGCTTGATGTACCCATGAATGAATTCAGTGTGTTTTGAAGTCGAAACTATCCTAATCAAAACTGAAGCAATGGAAAGCCTCTGGATACGAAGGAATACCTGCTGAGATGATACTGGCCGAAAATGAAGTGACTCCCAGACTATTTACACGATTATTTTGTAGAATGTGGCATGCAGAGGCAAAACCTGATGAATGGAAGTTAGGAGTGTTGGTGAAAATTGCAAAATAAAGGAGACCTGACTGACAGTAATAATTACAGAGACATAACACTTATGCCATTTGTTATGAAAATATATAATATGCTTATTCTAAAGAGACGAGAGTACGATTGATGTAGAGCTGAGAGATGAACAAGCAGGTTTTAGAAAAGGTAGAAGATGCACAGACAAAATTTTCATTTTGAGACCTGTTATACAGCAATGCTTAGAATATAGAAATCCACATTTGATGGCATTTGTGGACTATGAAAAAGCCAATTTTGTGTGAGAGTCCTCCATTATTATGGAATTCCTCTTAAATATGTAAATTTGATTAAGTCTGTTCATGAGCATAGAAAGTGTAAAGTTAATGTAAATGGAGTCTTATCAAATGAGTTTCCAGTGAACACACGGAGTAATCCAAGGGAGTTTGTTGTTACCTATGTTGTTTATCCTTCTAATGGAATTTGTAATGCGTTGAGCGGTCAGAGATGGTGAAGAAGGATTTGACTGGATTGGTGATAGGAATTTAGCAGACCTAGAATATGCTGATAGTGCTGTCCTTGTTAGCAGAGCACCACAGGATTTGCAATGCTTGCTCACTAGAATGCATGAAATATCACACGAGGTTGGGCTGAAGATAAATAGAAGAAAAACAATACTGATGAGAATGGAGTTTGCAATGAAAGATGAAATATCATTGTAAAGAGAAAGGAATAATGAGGTAGAATCATTTAAGTATTTGGGAACTATGATCTCATATACAGGGTCTTCAGAATTAGAGTCTAGTGAAAGATTGAAAAAAGCAAACCAGACAATGGCTAGATTAAGTAAAATTTGGAAATCAAATCGCCTGAAATTACATTTAAAAATCAGACTTTATATCAGTTTTATTGAGATTGGTGTTATTGTCTAGACAAGTCATGTTATGGCAGTGAAACAATATCCAATAGATTTAGTAGATTTGAGAACAAAGCCTTCAGAAGGATATTGGGAGTTAAATGGCAGGACAGGATTAGAAATGAAACTATAAGAGATCTCTCGTTCATGATGAAGGGTAGATGGAGATGCTTTGGGCATGCTCTTTGCACTCCCCAAGAAAGATAAGTTCACCAAACGTTCAGCTGGGCTCCACAAGGCATTGGAAGAGTTGGAAGACCCAGACCTACATGGCTGAGGACTATGAAGTGCAAAGTAGATGATGAATGGAGAAGTATTGAATTGAAAGCTCCAGATAAGGGACGACTGGCAAAATCTAACCTAGGCCCTATCGTCACTAGGCGTAGGAGGAGATTTTGTTGATAAGCTCAAGGGTTCCAACAGGGAAAAATAGTCCAGTGAGGAGAGGGAATAAGGAAATAAATAAAGTAGGAGAGAAGTAATGAACAATTAAAATATGTTAGGAACAACAACATTAGAATAAAATTCTCATATATATTCTATAAAAACTTTAAAGAAACACCAGGGGAAGAGAAATAAGATAGAATAATGTGCCGAAGTGTACCCTCAAACAAGAGAGAACTCTACCCCAAGGCAATGAAAGACCATGGTACAGAGGCTATGGCACTACCCAAGACTAGAGAACAATGGTTTGATTTTGGAGTGTCCTCCTAGAAGAGATGCTTACCATAGCTTAAGAATCTTTTCTACCCTTACTCTTACCAAGAGGAAAGTAGACACTGAACAATTACAAGTGCAATAATTAACCTCTTGAGCAAAGAAGAATTGTCTGGTAATATTAGTGTTTTCAGGTACATGAGGACAGATGAAAATATGTAAAGAATATGTCAGACTATTTGGTGTATGTGTAGCAAAAGGAAAATCAGCCATAAACAGAGAGAAGGTTCAAATGCAGTGCTGTCTGGATAGTCAAAGGACTCAATAGTGGTATTATCTCAACGAGTAGCTGGTACCCAGGCCAACCTACTACCTCACTATTGTCTTCACTGCTAAGTTGTTCCTTGTTTCCTCTTTCATCCGAATACATCCGATCTATCCCTACATATAAATTCGAATTCCAAATCTTACTCTTCGTACTCTTCTTCTTACTTACCACTTTCATTCATTCATGATCGTCTTCACTCTTATCATTACCCTTTATCTCTTCATTCTTCACATCGCTTTTATCTTTTCTCCCATCCTTCCTCTGACGGTCCTGTTCGTCCTTATTATGCTTAATACCTTTACGTTCTTCACTATCACTATGATTCTGCCTTCCGTATTAAAAATTTCTATCATCTTTTGCAATTTCTCCCATGATTCAATAAACAGAACTGTGCCATCTGCATATCTTATGATGTTAAGGTATTCCCCATCAATATCAATTCTTATATTTTCCCAATCTAAATTTTCGATAAACTTCTAGGCATGCTATAAATGATTTAGGAGAGATGGGGAGTCTCCCTGAATGTGCCCCTAAAGATTGTAAAAGAAGCAGAGGAAGGAAGAGAAGACGATATATCGACGAACTAAGGAAGTTTGCGGCCATGAATTGCCACAGAGAGACCATAAACAGACACAAGTGGAAGGACTTGTCTGAGGCCTTTGTTCTGCAGTGGACTAGTAACAGATGATGATGATGGTATATCTTAGCAATCCATGTTTGCCAACGGTTATATAAGCGGATGAACAACCTGGAGGAGTAACAAGAACTTTGAGTGTGGGGGAAATGCTCCCCCAAATCTCAAAAAAGTCGCTGGCAGCTGGGTGACGGATTGGGTTTAAGACGAGAAATAAGTTGTCTCTTCAGCTTCTACTGATGCCTGGTGGATGATCTTACTGAATTAGTATGGACTAGGAGTGGTCACTTCTCCTAGTTAGATAGGCACTGCACAACACAAGGAACTGGCTATCCTCTGAACAATCTAGCTAATGAATCCTCTATGGATTTATTCAGTCAATAGAAAGCTTAGATAAAAGAATGGCCCCCAGTCCCGGGTGTAGCGCGATACTAAAAATCTCCCGGTTTATATATACTAAAGAAAAATTGAAAATTGGTAATAGGAAAGTTAGAACCATAAATCAGATTGGGAAGTTTCACCTAGAAGATAAAGAATTTATGATATATGTTTTGGATATCTTGGCCCCAAGTGAAAAATATTATAGGAGGATTGGTAAGGAAACCTTAGACCAAAGCAAAATTCAGGAAGAGAAGGGGTAGAGATGATTATGACACCAAGAGCAGAAAAGGCTTCTACTGAATGGAGAGCTGTAAATAGTAGATTGTTACTTGCAAAGTTTAAATCAAGATGTGCAATATGAGTATTATTGTTTGTTATGCACCAACAAATGATTCCCCTGAAGAAAGGGAAGATGAATACTATGAAGAACTGCAGAGTGTAGTAGATGAGATCCCAGAGAGAGATATAAAAATTGTAATTGGTTACTTCAATGATAAAGTTGGAAGGAATAATCAAGGTATAGAAAATGTGATGGGTGTTGAGGGTCTTGGTGAAGTTGCAGATGAAAATGGAGCACATTTTATAAGTTTCTGTTCAACAAACAATCTTTTCATTAGAGGTATACTCTTTTCCAGCACAAGGATATTCACAAATTTACATGGACTTCACCACGTGGCAATTACGGTAACCAAATAGATCACACAGCCATTAATAAAGGGAGAAGGAGGACTCTAAGAAATGTAAGAAGCTATAGAGTTGCAATATTAGTAGTGATCACTAACACCTTATTGCCGCACTAAAACTAAAACTGAAAGTGCCCAACAGAAATGTAGATAGAATACCTAGGTTTGATCCAACAAAGCATCTAGAAGATAAGCACAGGGAAATCCTTGCAATTTAATGAAGGAATCGATTTGCAGTCTTAGAGACTTTGAAGAGCAGACAATTGATGAAGAATGGTGTGATATTAAGAACATATATCAGTCAGTTGGTAGTGAAGTTTTGGGACATGTAATTACAATAAGCAAGCCATGTATATCAAATGATACGTGGGATACTATAAAAAAAAGATATATATATATATATATATATATATATATATATATATATATATATATATATATATATATATGTATATATATATATATATATATATATATATATATATATATATATATATATATATATATATATAAATGTGTGTGTATGTGTGAAAGCCCTTCAAAGACAAGGAATAGATGAATTTTGTGTTAGAATATAGGGGAGATAAAATCATTTGATGTGTCTACTGCTACCCACATGCATTTCTTTCTCTCTCTCTCTCTCTCTCTCTCTCTCTCTCTCTCTCTCTCTCTCTCTCTCTCTCTCTCTCTCTCATGACGAACCCCCTTATCCCTGGGTAGATGATAATAATTTAGCTAAAGCAGCATAACAGAAGTGCGGAGCGTAATGTAAACATTATGAGAATATGACTACCACTAAGTAAACCATAGTACTCGGCTGTAAATTATTCTGTCAAAAAGTCTATAATTATTATTATTACTGGTATAAGTGACCCATCAAAAATAACGGCTAAATATTTAGATAGATATAAACGCAGAGGCACTCACATTCAAGAGTTGGAAGACCCAGGTCCACATAGCCGAGGACTGTGAAGTGTGCAGTAGGAGATAATGAATGGAGAAGTATTGAATTAAAAGCTCAACATAGAGAGGACTGGTGAAATCTAAGGCCCTTTGCGTAAACATGCGTAGAAGATGATAATAGTAAATAGAGCCAGACACTTGTTCCTAAGGAGATTATTAATGCTATCTAAGATAAAACTCCAGTTAGAAAAGCAAGATGCTTTAAGTCCAAGGTATCCAACAGGGAAAAATAACCCATTGAGGAAAGTAAATATGTTAATGTCAGTAAAAACGTTAAAATAGACATGTCATATTAAAAACTATGAAGAGAGACTCATGTCAGCCTAAGCAGCATAAAAATATTCGTCGCAAGTATGAAATTCTCAAGCTCCACCCATTCAACTGCTCGATTAGGAAGTTCATTCCACAATCTGGTCACAGCTGGGATAAAACTTCGAAAATATTATAATTACTATTATTATCATTACTTGCTAAGCTAAAACCCTAGTTGGAAAATCAGGATGCTGTAAGCCCTGGAGCTCCAATAGGGAAAATGACCCAGTGAGGAAAGGAAACAAGGAAAAATGAAATATTTTAAGAACATTAACAATATTGAAATAAATATTTCTTATATAAACTCTATAAAATAACAAAACAAGAGGAAGAGAAATAAGCTAAAATAGTGCTCCCGAGTGTAACCTCAAGCAAGAGAACTCTAACCCAAAACAGTGGAAGACCCAGGTACAGAGGCTATGACACTACCCAAGACTAGAGAACAATGGTTTAATTTTGGAGTGTTCTTCTCCTAAAAGAGCTGCTTACCATACCTAAAGAGTCTCTTCTACCCTTACCAAGAGGAAAGTGGCCACTGAACAATTATAGTGCAGTAGTTAACCCCTTGAGAAAAGAAGAATTGTTTGGTAATCTCAATGTTGTCAGGTGTATGAGGACAGAGGAGAATCTGTAAAGAATATGCCAGACTATTCAGTGTATGTGTAGGCAAAGGGAAAATGAACCGTAACCAGAGAGAAGTATCCAATTAAATACTGTCTGGCCAGTCAAAAGACCCCCATTAACCCTCTAGTGATAGTATCTCAACGGGTGGCTGGTGCCCTGGCCAACCTACTACCTGGCGAGTATAGAGCTTATGATGGAGAAAGCAAAGACTATTAAGAACCAACTGCATTCCTACAGGATGATATAGTCTGGGATCAGAACTGAAAGGATGGTCAGAATTATGAAAATTATTATTCAAAAAAAAAAAAAAAAAAAAAAAAAAAAAAAAAAAAAAAAAAAAAAAAAAACAATGGAGAACAGCATTCTTTGCAATGATAACATACAAAAATTTCATAATCAATGAAAAAAAAGGTTTCGAATATCAGAAATGTTCCGCTGATCTTGAAATATCAGATGCTGCTGACGATATAATGAGAGATGGGAATATGTTAGAGAAACTAATAAAACAACGAGCAAAGAATCATATATTATGATTCAGAGAACTGAAAAGAGAAAATATGGATATTAAATGAAAAATGGAATATCTTACAAGCGAAAAACAGAAATAAAGTGTAGGCTATTTTGTTTACATTGGAAAACTAACACCAGAGCTCACTGTGGCCAGAGGATTGTTGATGTCCGGCCGGGGGAAGATGAGGAAGGATTTTTTTTTATTTTTATTTTTTTTATTTTAGAGTGATAGAAGCTGAAACAAGAAAGACTTTTGTAATCATCAAAGAAATTCTATGAATGAGAGAAACTTTGCTATTCTGGAAACGGCTTGAGGACTTTTCGCCGTGGCCATTTCGACCGTGGCCTATTTCAGGGGTATTCTTTTAACCCTGGCCTATTTAGCAGCCGAACAGTCTCGCCGTAGATATATTAATCAATTTAAAATTTTAGGTCTTAATGACCACGTGGTGTAAAATTACTCGCTTGGCACTAATGATCAGAAAAATATAGTGAACATAAAAATATGCTGTTAAGTGATGAAATGCACACAAAAGTAAATGTTCTTTTCTTATCATTACATTGTGAAAATGAAAACTAAAAGACAGCAGAAGTATTTCGGAAAAACGAATTTCATTGAAAATGATGAGTACTAGCTCGACATTATTTTTCTCACAAAATCTTTGTATTCGAGCGTGTGCTTCCTCTAACTTCAGTTTTAGCGAACTGATATACCCAGCTCGAGTTGCTCCTCGTACTAAATGTCTCTCATTCTCTGAACTTTTCGCAAAGAGGCAATAAATATCCAAATTAATGGATGCTCTATTCGAAGTTTGCATTTTAGTCTCGCGTGGGCGGCTTTTGCAGGCGTTATTGTTCTTTCTTCATTGTTTAAAGTTCTATTATATATATTCCCCCTTCCAAGCGGCTAACCCCTACCATTTCCTCTGTGTAATCTTCTACTTACATAGTTATCCTCTGGAAGATCATCAGCTAAATGTTCAATAGCTTCATGTCTTCTATAGGAATCACTAGAGAACATAAGAATGGCTGAAGTAATGCTTAGAAAGAACTCCCCATACAATATGCCAATAATTTGCTCTTAAGACATATTGACACAATAGAAAGATTAGAAATAGCATGTTATTGAGTATCGGCCTTCAAAGTTCATATTGCACATAATATACTACAGAGGTTTAGTCACAGAAATCGTCCTATGACCTTGAAGTCTAGGTCAAGGTCATTCATATTGCACAGTTTATGTTGTCTTATGACCCTCTACATTTCCACCAAATTTGGTTCAAATGGGCCAAGTAGTTTCTGATTGGTTGTCTTATGACCCTCTACATTTCCACCAAATTTGGTTCAAATGGGCCAAGTAGTTTCTGATTGGTTGTCTTATGACCCCCTACATTTCCACCAAATTTGGTTCAAATGGGCCAAGTAGTTTCTGATTTAGCATCTTCGACCAGGTGGCAGCCATTTTTGACCTCATGGCAATCTCAGACAACTACTGAACAGAGTTGTCTCAGACCTTTGCCTGAACTAGACCATAGGCCAAGGTATCTCCATAAAAAAAATTTGATGGGAACTGATGCAGCGGTTCTTGAGATCCCGAAGAGCAATCGCTTCAAAGTAAAGAGTTTTGCTTAGTGCATAGGGTCCGCTGCATGCACCTGCATCATTTCCTTGATTTATACTTCCCCCATATGGGTTATACTGCTGCTCAAGTTTAAAGGCAACCCCATTAAGATTAGCTGAGTTATTAGCGATTTAACAAGTAGAACTTCAAAAGTTCAAAGTTGGAGCAAATGCTTTTATGTTGACCAGGCGGACATGAGTCTTTTTATAGTTTATATATGACATATCTGTTTTTGATGTTGTTAATAGTTTATATATGACATGTCTGTTTTGACGTTGTTACTTTTTTTAGAATGATTTATTGTTAATTTGTTCCCTTCATTTATTTATTTCCTTATTTACTTTCCTCACTGGGCTATTTTTCCCTGTTGGAGCCCCTGGGCTTATAGCATCTTGCTTTTCCAACTAGGGTTGTAGCTTGGATAATAATAATAATAATAATAATAATAATAATAATAATAATAATAATAATGATTGATAATAATAGAACGCCACACATAGTGTGGAGTTCTAATAAAAAGAATATGAGTAATAATATGTGGAGTTCTAATTATCATTTAACTCTCAAAGAAAAATACTGAGTAATTGTTATAACTCTGTAAGTGTCTCAGACTAGCAAGATGCTTTCTCATATTTTGAGCCAGGTCAAAAAAAAAATACAATCCGAATTTCTGCGAAATGAAAATATAGCTCTAAACTTTTGAATTCAGTAGATTCGAAGTCACAGTTGATCTTGTCAGGGCGACATCAAGGCTGTCATTCCAGAATTATTTGAAATAAATTTGCTCAGAATTTCAGAGGACTTCCTCTGAAATTCTAAGGAAACCCTGACCTCAACCTCCTGCGAAAAAAGACAGAGTGCAAAACGAAAGGCATGTAAAAATCTTAACAAATATGAAAGAACATTAAAATTGGTCCTCATCGATACAGGCTGTGCTACGGCGGCCATCTTGGAAAATGGCTGTGCTACAGTGGCCATCTTGGAAAATGGCTGTGCTACGGCGGCCATCTTGGAAAATGGCTGTCCTACGGCGGCCATCTTGGAAAATGGCGGACGAAACTGTTCTTCATGAATAACTTGCAAACCGTCGTCATTACAGAAATTGTTCAAATGCTAAAAATAGTTTCTTTAAATAAATAAAAAAGATTAGTATTGACAATCTTTAGGTAAAATTCTAAATAACAAATATGTTCCATAAATTGAAACCAGTTGTGAGCTTTTCATAAAAAAGAAAAGAAAAGAAAAAAAAAACAAGTGCATCATGTTGTAGATGATGAATCAACTCAGTAAATGAGCAAATCAAATTCATTATTATTATTATTATTATTGTTGTTATTGTTATTGTTAGATATATTGATAGAGAAAGGCTACACTGTCATGAATAAATTATATTGATTTGCGAAAAGAAGATTGATGAAGGAAAAGAGGTCCTAGTCGAAAGAGGACTTAAGATTTGAATGCAAGCAAGTGCGGAGAGGGGAGATGAAAAACACAATTAATTTCAAAACATGAAAATTGTCCCATTCTATAAGCACTGCTGTGCTTCAATCAGGAGGTAAGAGTTTTGATTTTCGAAATGACTGCATAGCCGAGAGAGAGAGAGAGAGAGAGAGAGAGAGAGAGAGAGAGAGAGAGAGCAAATGCACCTGACGCAAAATATTGAAATACTGGAGGGTTAACTGTCTATAATGAAGCAACACTAGAGTTTCGTTGTTAAATTATTTCAATATGTGAAAAAACGCAATGATTATCGGGGAAAGATACTTTACTCTCGTATTGAAAATACCATCGATTGGTAGCAAAGGGAGGCCGTTATCACTTCAGCTGCTATTCCTCATTTAAAAAAGAGAGAGAGAGAGAGAGAGAGAGAGAGAGAGAGAGAGAGAGAGAGAGAGAGAGAGAGAGAGAGAGAGAGAGAGAATCATCAGGACGTCCAGGGGAGTCCGTAGCATTTTTTTGCGTTCAAAAAGCTTTCAAAATATATTTACATTAATGTTGTATGTCAATGTCGTTTGAGTGAGATACAGAAAATAATGGCTGAAGCTTTTGGGTGATTCATGAGGTCCTTTACTCGTATAGTGACCACTGGCTAAAAAGACAAACTTCTCCCTTACTACAAGGCCACCATATAGTGCACTCTTCTACATTCCCAGCATTACATTTTACTTTAATCAAAAAGGATAAAAAAATGTTTATTCAAATAGGATAAAAAAAAATGTTTAACTCGGCAATTGTATGAAGACAAGAAATCCAATGAAACTAGTGAATGCCTGAGCTTTGCTGAAACTGCTACACAAATTGTCAGAGGACATTTGTAGAATGGTATAGAAATGCAAGATGGACCCAAAAACACTGAAGATATGAAGATTGGGGGCCAAGACTCTCATTCCAGCATCACTTGAAGCCTTTAGTAATATGTTATTACTTGTAAAAGTGACCTTAATTCAGACACTAATAATCGAAAAAGAATATTCATTAATTAATCAGTCAATAATTACAGCAAACCGACCTCTTTCATTTATATCCCCACTTCAGTTAGGTCTTGGTGCCTTCACACAGTTTATTTTTGACAATGCTGAAGCTAATATAAAAACCTTATATGGCTTAGGTATATTTCACGCACTTGGGGGAATAAAATGTGTAACTAACTCCTGTGTCTGTCTCGCAATGCCCTCCTGTAGAAAGAAAAATTGGTACAAAATGTAACACAACTTCAAATCAGATAAACATAAAGTATTACAAAACCCCCATTTCAAGTGTGGAGAACATCATGATGAGAGATATAACATATGAAGAAGATGAAGTTCTTCATAAAAGTTTTAATATTAATGTCTCATGGAGGATAGGATTTAGTGAGATTAAAAGAGAAATCCCAGTTTGGAAGGGCTTTTATGAAATCAGCTGTGAAAAAAAAAAAAACGGAACGTGGAATGTAAGTGATGCCTTACCAATCCCTTTCATCATCCTGCCACCAATTAATAAAACAACCCTTTATTCAGCTTCGATATTTGCTGAAATAAAAGCAAAATTCGTAATCAGACATGTACCTCTTGCTTTTTTTAAATTAGTAGATATTTTTACATCAGAGCCTGGTGATAGTCTTCAGTGTCATCAGTGGTGATTCGATCAGGTGGGTGTCACTTATTGTGAGAGCAGTAGCAAACATAATGAAAAAAGCGTATAGCACTTTTAATATTCATAGGATAATTCATTATTAGAAATGATTTGATGCCAGCTGTGATTAGATATGAGTAATACACTTTCATTTTGGAAAATTAGAGAGATTAATGTTATTTCAGTAGTGCATACAAAGAGCAGATTCAGGATCTATATATTTTACTCTTGCAGATGAACATTATTATTATTTTTTCTGTTTTATCCAAATATTCTCTGTAATGTCTCAAAGACATTAATTAGTGCATATCCTCTGTATAGTAAGATGTGATCAGGCAGATCAAGGATTTCTGGTAACTCAGAACATTTCTTAAACTAGTTATTACATAAACCAAATTAAACTGAAAAGTTCGATTTTATTTAGATTGAGAATTATTATTATTTTGATATACTGTATTGCTAAAATTTTTGATAAGCATAAAATAATGACTACAAATATTTCATGAAGTTCATGATTTCACATCTCTGTATGTTAATTTTTGAACAGTTATTATTCTTCCCTGTAAGGGCTTTGATGCCCTATTGGTAACGTTCCTGCTTAGTAATCACTAGACGGTTTTGAGTCCCGCTCAAACTCGTTAGTTCCTTTAGTGGCTGCAACCTCACTATCCTTGTGAGCTAAGGATGGGGGGTGGGGTGTTGGAAGAGCCTATAAGTCTACTTGCTGAGTCATGGTAGCCATTGCCTGGTCCTCCTTGGTCCTAGCTTAGACTTGGGTGGTGATCATATGTATGTATGCATGATCAGCCTGTAGGGCATTGTCCTGCTTGCCAGGGCATCGTCACTGTCCCTTGACTCTGCCATTCATGACTGGCCTTGAACCACGATAATGCATACTGGTTTGCAATTTATTCTTATGTTTTTATAAGGAATATTTCCTAATTTTTACCTATTTTTGTAAGTTGAACGGTTTAGAAGATAAACACGAAAATCTGAAAATCGGCTGCCATTTTCCAATATGGCGACAAAAGCACAGTTTCTACTTAATTTATAAGGACTTATTATATTTGAATCAGTGTAGGTCATTGTACAACTTCCTGTAAATTTATGTGGTCGATTTTCCTAGAATTCATCAACTATAAATACATCCGGGTTGAAATGGAATGCAACAAAATGGTTGGAAACTTTACGGTAACTCAAATTACGTAGAAAAAAAAGAAGCTATGAGAACAGTGATGAGAATACTGAAATTGCTACAAAAACAGTTTACTCCAAGGAAATTGCTAATGTTGGTCCTCTACCTTGTATAAGAATTTGCTATATACACCCAATTCTACTTTCGGGACTGTAGGACGTATTGTGTATACAGTCATTTCTAATTCTCCCCTTTACTTTTCTTTTTCTTTGGATTAAAATTTTACAAGATATGTAAAATTGTATTTTCATGGAAAGGATTTATTTGGCTATACAATAAATAAACGAGATTTTTTATATGTAAGATCAAACTGAGGGCATAAATGTTTTGTCAGAAGGAGAGAATAAGAGCCAGATGGCCAGAATATTTTGAAGTTACTGAATGAAGAGAACCTAAGAAGAGTAGCAGAATGTGGCACCCTGCAAATAAGATTAGTTATGGATATCCATAGGGAAGTGAAGAGATAATTTTTTTCTTTTATTAAAAAATGTACATTTATAATTTTTACAATTTATAGTATTTTATATACTTCATTATATATTTACACGAATAAATATTGTAATTAACATTAAATTGTACATTTTACTATTCATCTACATCTAAATATGTTTTCAAATTACAAACATATCGACTCGTGAATACTATTCGAACAGAGGTTTAAAAAAATATTCTATATACGTTAAAAGTATTGACCTTTTTATTTTTGTTAAATATAAGCAATTGCGGGTCAGTACTTAAAAACCCTAGGTGTCTTTCCATCCTTATCCCTGCAATAGAATATGCTATTATAATCATTGTCGTATTTTCCTCCTTTATATTAATCTCCTTGAAGTCTAACTTTAACATTCATAACTTATTACTAGTTTCCAATTTACAGTATTTATTAAATTAAAAAGCCAAAGACAGAAATAGAACAACTTTCTTTTTTCTATGTAGATAAGCTGATACTAGTCTGCCTTTATTCCTTCACATATTTCATTTTGAATATCATGGATTCTTGATTATAATTTATTAAAAATATTAAGATTACAAGAATTTTTCATAGATTTTCACATTTCCTATTGAAATTGATAATTTAGTAAGTTTAACAACCCAAATGTTTTCCTTATTCACCTGTTTTGAAATACTGATGAAATTCTTGAGTTAATTTTTCGCTAATTTCCGCCAACAAATTATATTGTCAATTACATATTTTGCTCTGAATAAATTTCCAACACATATTAAAATTGTTAGAAATAATATTATTATTATTATTATATAATATATTATAATAATAATAATAATAATAATAATAATAATAGTACATACACCTTCAATTACTCCTGTTTTGGCCTTCATAATGCTGGGGCCACGTTTCAACGTCTCATGGATGGCATCTTAGGGGACCTCCCTTTCTGAGTATGTTATGTGGACGACACACTTGTGTTCTCCTCCTCAAAAGAGGAACACCTCCGTCACCTGCGCATCTTGCTCGTCCGCCTGCAACAAAATGGCCTTGTAGTCTAGTACGACAAGTGTACCTTTGGCACCAACGAATTGTCATTCTTAGGGAACCGCATCACTCCTGAAGGAGTCCATCCCCTCCCTGAGAAGGTAGCAGCTGTTCAGGACTTCCCCGCGCCCTCGACCGTCAAAGCTCTGCAGGAATTCTTGGGCATGATCAACTATGATAACCGTTTTCTGCCACCCATTGCCGCCGCTCTTGCTCCCCTCAATGCCTCCCTCAAGGGCAAGCCAAAGGACCTGAAGTGGGTCCCCTTAGAGAAGCGGCCTTCTGCAATGCAAAGAAGGCCCTATCAACCGCTGCAGCTCTAACTTTTCCTATCCCATATGCCCCTCTCCTTCTCTCCACTGATGCCAGCGACCTCACTATTGGTGCAGTACTCGAGCAGGTGGTCAACGGTCCGCCCCGCCCATTGGCCCTCTTCAGCAGAAAACTGTCCAAGGCAGAATCGGGTTATTCTACTTTCGATCGCGAATTGCTGGCGGTGCACTTGGCCGTCCGTCACTTTCGCCATTTCTTAGAAGGTACGCCCTTCGTCATTCGCACAGACCACATGCCTCTGGTGCACGCCTTTACTCGACAGTCTGACCCCTGGTCCGCCCGTCAACGCTGACATCTCTCCGCCGTGGCTGAATACAATTGCACCCTTTAATACATTCCCTGGGAAAATGAATCCCGTTGCTGATGCCCTGTCAAGAAACACATTGGCTGCCGTTCAACTGGGATTGGATTAAAAAACCTTGGCTGAAGCCCAACGACAGGATCCAGAGTATCAAACATGTAGGACATCCTGCACGTCCCTCCATTGGGAAGACTTCCCCTCGAAGACTCCAACACCACCCTCCTCTGTGACGTCAGTACTGGTAGGCCGCAACCTTGGATTCCTGCTCCCAAGCGCCGGCAGGTGTTTGATTTCATTCACGGCCTTTCACATCCCTCGTGCCGTTCTACTGTACAGCTGCTGAAGACGAAGTTCATTTGGCCCGACATTTCTAAGGATGCTAAGGATTGGGTCCACTCCTGTACTTCTTGCCAAACTTCCAAAGTACATCGACACACGGATTCAGGAGTGGGCACCTTTCCTCAAGCTCAGTGTCGTTTTGCACACATTTACGTCGATGTTGTAGGCCCCCTACCCACATCACAAGGACATCGTTACCTGTTTACCGTCATCGACCGCTCCACTGATTGGCCTGAAGTCATTCCCATGGAAGCTGCAACGTCCGCCTCATGTACATCTGCCTTACTCTCAGGATGGATTGCAAGATTTGGTATCCCTGAGCATATTACTTCCAATAGGGGTATCACTTTCACCTCTCAATTGTGGACATCCTTAGCGAATATCCTGGCATGACCCTACATCAAACAACTGCCTACAACCCCGCTGCCAATAGAATGGTTGAACGTTTTCATCACACTCTCAAAGCAGCTTTGATGCCCCGCTGCAAGGATTCCAACTGGTTTACTCAACTTCCCTGGGTCCTCCTGGGACTAAGGACCACTCCTAAAGAATCCCTCGACGTCTCGGCATCTGAAATGGTGTATGGCGAATCGTTGGTCGTCCCTGCCGAATTTTTTCCTTCTACAACCTCCTCCGATGATCTTCAGCGCATACGTCACGTCGTGGGAAAATTTTCTCCATGCCGCCAGACTTAAAAGCCACCAGTGAAGCATCCCATA
>NC_090756.1:80484466-80496812 GCF_036898095.1 Palaemon carinicauda
TCATAGTTAATTCATTTGAATATAAGAATGTTAAAATTCTATCTTGAAATGTAAATCTACAAATAGTTATACTTTACAGACTACCGAGCAAAAGCAAATGAATGTTTCTAGATGAATTTAATAACTTACTAGATACATTGAACGACAATCGAAATATAGTTATATGTGGTGATTTCAACCTACATCTTGATAACAGAGTAGACCCATATGTCAATGAATTTAGAGAATTGATTGACAACCACGACCTTGAAAACATAGTGTCTGAACCAACAGCTCAGTCTAATCATATACTAGATCAAGTTATAGTAAATAAAAACATCATCATCATACTAAATATGGAGATTGAACCTTACTGCTCTATATCCCCAATGCATAAGTTAATGTCTTTTGAAATAGATGTTAAAAATAATAATGCAATACAGAGGGAAATCACATACAGAATTAAGACTAACTTTGATCCAAAAGAGTTCATTGAACAAAGCCTAGAGGATATAAAAGGGATAACACCAGTCTGTAACTGTGAAGAGAAGCACACACTCGTGGAGAGACAATCCTGTATAAACTACATTACTGATAGAAGTAAAACTATACTTGCAATTAATTATAATAATAGGTGCCCGGAAATAACAAAAATAATCACAATTAAAGAAAAATCGAACTGGTTTGATAATGAATTACATGAAGAAAAAAAAGAAAAAGAAAAATGGAGGATAAATGGAAAAGAAATAAAAATTATGAAAACTAGCAACATTACAAATCAGCTAGAAATCGCTACAATTACCTCATATTTGTTAAAAAAAAAGGCCTATTATAAAAAAGTGTGCAATGAAAATGATCCACGGAAAATACATAAGAACCTAAGGAAACTATTAGGTCTAAAGACAGAAATAGTATTGCCTGACATAACTAGGCTAATGATCCTAAATGCCTAGCAAATGATTTTATTGATTATTTTGAAGAAAAAATAAATCAAATCTGCTTCAGTTTTTGCACCATCGGCACAGCAGAACGAAGGAATACATCAGCAACAGGTGTAAGTAAGCTAAGGGTATTCAAAGAGTTAAGTCAGAGTGATTATATGAGAATAATAAAGAAAGTAAAAAAACTACTGCGGAAATGACCCATTTCCAATTAACGATGTAAAAGATGCAGAAAATTTCACCAGACTACAAGAGACCTACCGAAACATGGTAAATATGAGTCTAACACAGGCAGTTTTCCCTGATTGTGAAAAAGTTGCATGTATAAAGCCTATGTATAAAGGAAAAGGTGATACAGACAATTTAAGTTCATATAAGCTAATATCAAATCTGTCATATTTTTCGAAAATTATTGAAACTGCTGTCATACCTGATGATCAATCTGCATACAGAGAAAATTACTCTACAGAAACAACAGTGTTAGCGATTAAAAATGACATAACAGAAATTATACCCAAATAGCAAGTGTTGCATTCTTGTGATGCTTGATCTAAGCGCAGCATTTGATACTGTAGAACATACATATCTGATGGAAGACCTTAAAGCTGTGGGCATCGTAGAACGAGCATATGACTGGTTTGTGAGTTATCTTGAAAACCGCAAAGATAAAGTAGTAATATCAAATGTTGAATCTGAGACAAGAAAACTAACCAAAGGGGTGCTTCAAGGCACTGTACTAGGTCCTCTCCTGTTTGAAATTTACACGATTGAACTGACAAATATACTTGAAACTCACAGAGTTAAGTTTAAAATATACGCTGATGATACACAATTCTATTTCCCAATAGAATCAGTTGATGAAGCTAAAAGAAAGATACATGAAATAATGAATGACATTAAGGCTTGGATGTTAACAAAAAAGCTCAAGCTCAATGAAGATAAAAGTGAATGTATTATTTTTGGAAATGAAAAAGATATAAAAAGAATCGAATGCTTCCAAAGAATTAAAATACAGTAGGTCAATCGATCATTGACCTAAAGAAATCTGTCAGAAATCTTGGAGTAATCATGGATGATAGATTGACAATGAATGAACATATAAATAATATGGTAAGAAATTGTAACTATATTAGAAACATAGCATTTATTAGCAAATACTTAGATAAAAAATCTATGGCCATACTCATTAATCACCACGTATTTTCAAGAATTGATTACAGCAACTCACTGTTCTATGACTTACCAAATTATCAGCTGAAGAAAATTCAGAGAGTACAAAACAGAGCCGCTAGATTAATAAAAGGACTACACAATAGGGACAGAGTTGCCCCTGCACTAATTAAATTACACAGGCTGCCGGTAAAGGCGAGAATTGAATACAAACTACTCCTACTAACGTTTAAGATACTGAATCAAAATATCTAAAAGAATGCCTGAACTAGAATTAGAAACAAATGTTAACATAAGACAAATGAGTGACAAACATAGGCTATCTGAACCAAGAACAAATAGTAAATTTGGTGAAAGGGCTTTTAGCTACTGTGCGCCTAGACATTATAATAAACTGCCAACTGAAATGAAGGACCTAAAGGGAGCAATTGAATTTAAGAAGAAACTAAAGACATTACTTTTCACAAGATCATATGATTTGGAAGATGCTACAATCAAAGAATTGTATAAGTTATAATGAAAATGTTTCGTTAGATGATTGATATGGACCCGCCCGAGAAGTAGTTCACTCGACTTCTGTGGAGGGTTGGATTTAAACCCAAAACAAGTAAGTAACAAGTAAAAACCATGGATGAGTTTGAATGCACAATGATGGATATTGATGAAAAATAATGAATGAATGAGGTGAAAAAAATTAATGTTAACACTCACCAACAGCAGACACATCTTTCTTCACCAACACTAATGGCGTTATCATCGTCAACACTAGTTTCACATTCATTTTCCCCTTTTATTACAGGGTGACACCACCTGACTTCGTTTGTTCTAGAACGCTTTGCCTATAGCAAGACACAGGGGACTCTTGCACTGGGGCAGCCCGTAAACCACCTGACCTAAAGTGACCCACCTAGCCTAACCTAGGAGCCTCTGTACTTGCATATCAACCGGGGTGGGGGGGTTGTGACCCCCTTAGACTACTATGTTTTTCTTATCAGTTTATCCTGTCCCAATGAACTAGATTTATCCCTAGATATATATATTATACATAGGTGCTACTATAGCGTGAGGTCTACCGCCATATGTCGCCTACCCAAGTGGAGGTTGAGATCTACACGGTGACCAGCATCCCAGAGACCCGCACCTAACCATCGAACATATGAACTGCCCAAATCCATCAAAAACGTGACCTGTCTATATAAAAGGAAGCAAATGGAGTTCCTAAATCAGTTTTTCCCTCGGCCTAAAAGAGATATCAATTGAGCGATCGTGGTTGGACGCTAAAACGATGATTTTGAAGAGAACGCGAGGTGTTAGTCGTCAGTTGTTCCAGTCTCATCTTGTTAATTTTTGCTGGAAGGTGATGAGAAGAAATTCCAATGATCTATTTGTGTCATTCTTAGAAGATGTACGAAATGTGTAGATTAGCCTGTTTGATGTACGAAGAGTGTATCGCTAGAATAAATGTTTGGAAATATATGATAACACGTTTGATCTACGAAGAGTGTATCGCTAGAATAAATGTATGGAAATATATGATAACATGTTAGATGTACGAAGAGTGTATAGCTAGAATGAATGTATGGAGATATATAACATGTATACTTTTACCTTTATTCCTTTTTTCAATGTAACTAGAAATCCAATTATCTATTTAAGTCCTTTCTAAGATATGTTTAAATTGTGTGTTTATTGCTTAAACAAATGTATGAAATGTGTTTTATCTATGAGGGACTCGGCTGTAGACCTCACGCTATAGTGCTAACGGGAGGTAGATCTCACGCTATAGTGTGGTAGACCTCACGCTATAGTAGCACCTTATACAATATATATATATATATATATGTTATATACATATATATGTATGTATATGTGTGTATATTATATATATATATATATATATGTGTGTGTGTGTGTGTGTGTATTATATAAATAAATATAATATATATATAGGCCTATATATATATATATATATATATAAATAAATATTTATACATATATATATGTATATATACGTGTGTATAATATATATATAATATATATATATATATATATATATGTGTGTGTGTGTGTGTGTATTATATAAATATATATATATACATATATATAAATAATATATATACATATATATATACATATATACATACATATATATACATATATATATATATATACATATATACATACATATATATACATATATATATATATATATTTATATATATAATATATATATATATATATATATATATATTCTATAGGGAGAAATAGTATAACATTTAAAATATCAAGAAAACAGAGCCATGTTTTGGTTAGGCCCAAGTAAGTCCTATATTTCTGACATATGTCCCGTGTCCCGTATTGACCCTCCTGGGATGCCTTTTGTCCCGTATTTTACAGACACAAAACTAAAAATTAATCAAGCATTAATGACATCAAATTCGTTTAATTCACGTTACTTACTATAGGAAAACATAAATTTTCTGTTCGAAATCTCACCCTGTAATACAATACAAAATTACCCATTAATGTACATTGGGAAAGATATAACTTACTAGGAGTAAAAATCCATGATAAATGTTACAAGATTTTAACAAAACGTCAGCTAAGGTTTGTAAAATGATACGCCAGTTAAAGTCTTCTTAGCTGCTTTGATCATGTCAATTTCAAAGATGTGCGTATGTATGTATATGTCTGCCTAAGCATTTATTACTCAATACATTCCCTTCAAGATAATAACTTTGTTCTCACACTTCGATCATTATAGATTCAAATGACATAATCAATTGTGGTCCCTTTCTTTAGACGAACTTTGTTAAGTTTGGTAACGAGGCAAAATAATGGCTGTCAAAACTACACCTAACACTAACAGAAACTTTTCCATAACTATCACTGGTATTTTCTTTGTTAATAATTGTCAATCCTTCTCTTTTTTACCCCCAAACACACCACGACACTTTCCCCTCATATCTATAATCTTGTCAATGCACAACACTCGGTATTAATCACGAATTCGGTAAAATAATCAGACCCTTGACAACAAACACGTTGGAATTGCATACTTTGTTTACATACTCTGATGTCATAGTCTGTACGGCGAAGCTGATTGGTCAAACGCCCTGTGACGTCACCCCCGTCTCTGTTGAGTCTCAACTGTATGGCGAAGCTGATTGGTCGAAGGCTTTGTGACGTCACCCACGTCTCTCTCGATGGAACAAAGGCGCAAAATGAGTTGATAAACTGAGCAACTAACAATTAACGACGGATAAACAAAAATAAAAGAATAAATATAGAAAATAAACAACTATATTTTATCTAGTTCTACTGATACAAACGAATTATCCAAATTTAAATGTTCAAACTTGCAGCGAATGCTTTTATGTTGAACAGGCTGACATAAACCTCTTTTTCTAGTTTTTGTATGGAAGACTTGTTTTAATGTTGTTACTGTTCTTAAAATATTCTACCTTTATTGTTCATAACTTGTTAATGGTTTATTTATTTCCTTATTGCTTTTCGTCTCTGGGTTGTTTTTCCGTTATTATTATTATTATTATTATTATTATTATTATTATTATTATTATTATTATTATTATTATTATTATTATTATTATTATTATTATTATTATTGTTGTTGTTGTTGTTGTTGTTGTTGTTAGAAGTCAAATAGCCCTAATGCTAAAGGTAAAGCACCTCAAAATAGAAGTCAAAAAGACCCTAATGCTACAGGTAAGGCACTTCAAAATAGAGGTAAAGAGACCCTTATGCTAGAGGTAAAACACCTAAAATTAGAAGTCAAAGAGCCTCTAATGTAATAGGTAAAGCACCTCAAAATAGATGACAAAGAGCCCCTAGTGCTAGAGGTAAGACATCTCAAAGTAGAGGGCCAAGATCCTCTAATGCTAGAAGTAAGGCATCTAAAACTAAATGTAAAAAACTTCTAGTCTCAAGAGGTGAGAATCTTCAAATAGAGACCAGAGAGCCTCTGATGCCAGACGTATGGCATCTCAAAATAGAGGCCAGATAACCCCTAATGCTGGAAGTAAGGCACCTCAAAATACAGGTCAAAGAGTCTAATGCTATATAAAGGCACCTCAAAATAGAGGGCAAAGAGCCTCTAATACAATGAATAAGGCACCTCAAAAAAGAGGCCAAAGAGCCTCTATTGGTAAAGGTAAGTTACCTCATAAAGGTCAAAGGCCCTCTAATGCTAAATGTATGGCCCCTCAAAATAGTAAAAGAGCATCTAAGGATAAAGGTAAAGCACCTAGATATAGAGGTCAATAAACCTTTAATGCCAGAGGTAAGGAACCTCAAATTAGAGGTAAAAGAGCATCCAATGCTATTAGTATTGCACCTAAATATAGAGTCCAATGAACCTCTGTTGCTAGAAGTGTGGCACCGCAAAATAGAGATAAAAGAGCATCTAAGGGTAGAAGTATAGCACCTAAATATAGAGGCCAAAGAATCTTTAATACTAGAAGAATGTCACCTCAAAATAGAGGTCAAACGTCCTGTGATACTAGAAGAAGGTCACCTCAAAATAGAAGGCAGAGAGACTAATGCTAGAAGTATGGCACCTCAAAATAGAGGTCAAACGTCCTTTAATTGTAGAAGAATGTCACCTCAAAATAGAGGGCAAAGATACAAATGCTAGAAGTTATTGGGAACTGAGACCGGTACGATAGTAATACATTGGATATCCCTCTCTCGTAACGGCTCATTTTTCGTCTAACTAATTTTCGAGTCAATACAATATGAATATCTCCATTGACTTTTCAGGGCCATGATTAAGTAAAAACAATTAAAAATAAATATTCGAATAAAAGTTCATGTATAAAATCATTGATAAAAAGATTTTGGTTAATATACTGTACAAACGATGAAATGAATATGAATAGTGGAGAGAGTTGACTAGACCACCCGACCTGCTATACAAATAAGGTCTTAAGAAGAAGAAGAAGAAGAAGAAGAAGAAGAAGAAGAAGAAGAACAGTTACTTGAATAGCTAAGGCCATCTGTTGTCTTTGCTCTGCAGTGAGAGCATAACTGTTTAGAACCTTGTTTTCAATTAGGGCTTCGAAATGCCCTGTTGGGAGTCAGCAGGTTGTCTGGTGTGATTCAAGAAGTATAAAGCCATCAAAAACATATTATCTACAATAATATGTTTAGTCTGAACCCTGGGTCACTGAGGTGTGCTTCAAAGAGGAAACGATTTGAATCTTCAACTTCATTACTCCATATTTGTTAGGCCTATGAATATTTCCATTCCTTCACTTCAATATCTACCCAACAGTTACAAATAATTTCCAAGATTTCACTACTACAAATATATATATATATATATATATATATATATTGTGTGGAGGGGGAATATCCAAAGAATTATTTCAAACGGTCTAAAAGTATTGTTTAGACAGTCATAGCTATGAAATAAACAACAATTGTAGAGAAATCTTGGAAATTTTATATATATATATATATATATATATATATGGAGAATTTTATGTTCTGTGTGGGAACTTGGTCCGGGAAAGTCTCCCTTATGGTCGTTACTCAAAGATCAACAGGGGAGGTTAATGAGCACTTACTCTATAGCACAAACACCCTGTTAATGACTTTACTACCACAGTTCTCTAACCATCACTCTTAAATACAAAAGGGGGAAATTTTTACTGTCCAGAGGCCGGAGAACTCCACACGTGAAAATAAGGTGATTTATGGCCTACTATAACTTTGTCAGGGTTATAGTCATCTCACTCTCAGGCTCTGTTCCGACTCCGTCCCAGCTACCCCAATGAGATGCTGGACAGGTATTTTACGTTAATGTAATTAGACAAAATCCAAAATGGGAGCAGTGATGTAAAGTAGTTTAAAAGTTTAAAAATAAGGATCTTTACCTTCAAAGCAAATATATTAAATACAAAGCTCCTCGCTGTTACCACCTATAGACTTACTTAGGTTTACTCTTCAAATATTGGGTATTCTGTCCAGTGTTCAAATATTCCTAGTTTAAACATTAAATAAATGAGGGAGCAAAAATACTAAGGAGGTTTAATTAACCTAATATTGATTTATTCACAAATTTACATTAAAAGAAAACGGACATCTTAACAACACAAAAATGGAATCATAAAAGGAATGCAAATTAAAAGCAATTCGAAATAATAAAAATGATGGTTAGACACGTGGTCTGCAATAATAAAAAATGGGGTCGGACAAGTGGTCCATGTGACCAAGAGACTGTGTTAGTCTCAAAACAAGAATTAATATCGAAAAAATATTTACACACAATCCCACCGCACACACTCTGAATATTGTAATTAGCCGGTTCCCTATCAAGTTAAAATTAGTCTAAGCTAAACTAAATAATGGGGGAATAACTATGGCCAATTTTGTAGTACCTGCACTCCTTTGATATCAGTCCTATGCCCGTGATGGCTGTTGACCTGGTTGCCCTTTGCACTCTTTACTGGCCCACCCCAAGAATCCTCGTTTGTGGTAATATGGTTCCCAGGTTCCACTCCTTCACTGTCTCCAGCCAGCAGTCACAGGACTCCTTGGTGAGTCACGTTTTGGGAGAGGGGGTGAGCCAGAGGTGCACAGGTTCACTGACCAGGCAGGTCAGTCGGTCAGGGCGACTTCGGAACGAATGGGCCGACACTAAGGTCCAGGGGCATCACCTGGCTTCACCTTTCCAGACAGTTGATGGCCATGATGCACACGTTATTCCATTGGGGGTGCCATATCGGGACTTTAGGACAGGGCAATATATTGTTGCAAGGAGTGCAGAGGAGGCAGGATTTTGTACTAAATACTTTAGAGAAATCTTGCTGCTCTAAGGGAGTTTATATATACAATAATCCTACCTATTCTGGCTTCCTAAAAATTAATTAATTAATGATCAATTAGCAATGGGTTGGTGCGATGGGTATACATCTTAAAATTAACAAACCTTAATTGGTATTGAGAAATCAAAGATGCATTAATTCAGCAGTATTGAAATTTATATCAAGATTCAGTTTAGGAATTTAATTTCAACCCATGTACTTTAAGGAAAGAACCAACATACGCCGGGGTTACACTAAGGCCCTTTGTTGTGTGCGCATCTACGCTGTGACGTCACGAGCATGGCGTGCGCCGCTGTCAACAAGTTTTAGTTTAGAATAGTTCTCCCTATTTTTCGTTGAAGAAAACTTGATGTAGGTGAGGACGTTTAAGGGGTAGCTATAGTATTAGTAGAAGAGTTAAAAATACAATTGAAAGAAGAAGAGTGAAGAAAAATTCTTCACACCACCCCCTAAACATTGGTTTTACCCCTTAACTAATGGATTCACCACCTAAACCTTGGTTCCACCCCCTAAACATTGTTTTCACCTCCTAAACCTTGGTTCCACCCCTAAACATTGGTTTTACCCCCTAACCATTGGTTTCACCACTTAAACCTTGGTTTCACACCCTAAACATTGGTTTTACCCCTTAACCAATGGTTTCACCACCTAAACCTTGGTTCCACCCCCTAAACATTGGTTTTACCCCTTACCCAGTGGTTCCACCCCCTAAACATTGGTTTTACCCCCTAACCATTGGTTTCATCACTTAAACCTTGGTTCCACTCCCTAAACATTGGTTTTACCCCTTAACAAATGGTTCCACCCCCTAAACATTGGTTTTACCCCTTACCCAGTGGTTCCACCCCCTAAACATTGGTTTTACCCCCTAACCATTGGTTTCACCACCTAAACCTTGGTTCCACCCCTAAACATTGGTTTTACCCCTTACCCAGTGGTTCCACCCCCTAAACATTGGTTTTACCCCCTAACCATTGGTTTCACCACTTAAACCTTGGTTCCACCCCCTGAGCATTTGTTTTAACCCCTAACCATTGGTCTTACCACCTAAACCTTGGTTCCACCCCTTAAACATTGGTTTTACCCCCCTAACCATTGGTTTCACCACCTAACCATTGGTTCTATCCCTTAAACATTGGTTTTACCCCCTAACCATTGGTTTCACCACTTAAACCTTGGTTCCACCCCCTAAACATTGGTTTTACCCCCTAACCATTGGTGTCACCACCCAAACCTTGGTTCTACCCCTTAAACATTAATTTTACCCCCTAACCATTGGTTTCACCACCTAACCATTGGTTCTACCCCTTAAACATTGGTTTTACCCCCTAACCATTGGTTTCACCACCTAAACCTTGGTTCCACCCCCTAAACATTGGTTCCACCCCCTAAACATTGGTTTACCCCTTAACCAATGGATTCACTACCTAAACTTTGGTTCCACCCGCTGAGCATTGGTTTTACTCCCTAACTATTGGTTCCACACCCTAACCCTAGGTTTCACACCCTAAAACCTTCGTTCCACATGTATTATTATTATTATTATTATTATTATTATTATTATTATTATTATTATTATTATTATTATTATTATTATTATTATTATTATTATTATTATTATTATTATTACTTGCTAAGCTACAACCCTAGTTGGAAAAGCAGGAAGCTATAAGCCCAAAGGCTCCAACAGGGAAAATAGCTCAGTGGGAAAAGGAAACAAGGAAAATGAAATATTTTAAGAAGAGCAACAATATTAAATAAATATCACTTTACAAACTTAAAAACTTTAACAAATGAAGTGGAAGAGAAATAAGATATAAGATAGAACAGTGTGCCCGAGTGTACCCTCAAGCAAGAGAACTCTAACCCAAGACAGTGGAAGACCATGGTACAAAGGCTAAGGCACTACCCAAGATTAGAGAACAATGGTTTGATTTTGGAGTGTCCCTCTCCTAGAATAGCTGCTTACCATAGCTGAAGAGTCTCTTCTACCCTTACAAAGAGGAAAGTGACCACTGAACAGTGCAGTAAGAAGAATTGTTTGGTAATATCAGTGTAGTCAGGTGTATGAGGTCAGAGGAGAATATGTTCAGAATAGGCCAGACTATTCGGTGTGTGAGTGTATAGGCAAAGGGAAAATGAACCGTAACCAGAGAGAAGGATCCAATATAGTACTATCTGGCCAGTCAAAAGACCCCATAACTCTCTAGTGGTAGTATCTCAACGGGAGGCTGGTTTCACCAACTAATTCTTGGTTTCACACCCTATCCCTTGGTTTCACCATCTAACTCTTGGTTTTGCCTCCTAGCCCATTGTTTTACCCTTTAACCCTTGGGTTTCACCACCTAACCTTTAGTTCCTCTCCTAACCCTTGGTTTTATCCCCTAGCCCATTGTTTCACCCTAACCCTTGGTTCCACTCCTTAACCTTGGTTTTACCCTCTTACCATTGGTTTTATCCCCAAGCCCATTTTTTAGCCCCTAAACCTTGGTTTCACCCCCCCCCCACCCTAACCTTTGGTTCCATCCACTAACCCTTGGTACCACCCCCTAACCCTTGGTTTAACCCCCTAACTCTTGGTTCCATCCACTAACCCTTGGTACAATCCCAAAACCCTTGGTTCCACCCTTAACAATTGGTTTTACCTCCTAGCCCAATGTTTCACCCTTACCCTTAGTTCCAATCCCTAACCTTAGTTCTAACCCCCATTATTATTATTATCATTATTATCATTATTACTTGCTAAGCTACAACCCTAGTTGGAAAAGCAGGATGCTTTAAGCCAAGGGGTCCAAACAGGGAAAATAGCTCAGTGAGGAAAGGAAACAAGGAAAAATTAAATATCTTAAGAACAGCAACAACATATAAATAAATATTTCAATATAAAACTATAAAAACTTTAACAAAAGAAGAGAAAAGGAAATTAGATAGAATGGTGTGACCGAGTGTACCCTCAAGCAAGGGAACTCTAATCCAAGACAGTGAAACACCATGGTACAGAGGCTATAGCACTACCCATTACTAGAGAACAATGGTTTGATTTTGGAGTGTCCTTCTCCTAGAGCAGCTGCTTACCATAGCTAAAGGGTCTCTTCTACCCTTACCAAGAGGAAAGTAGCCACTGAACAATAACAATGCAATAGTTAACCTCTAGAGAGAAGAAGAATTGTTTGGTAATTTCAGTGTTGTCAAGTGTAAGAGGAAAGAGGATAATGTGTAAAGAATAGGCCAGACTATTCTGTGTATGTGTCGGAAGAATGAAATGAGCCGTAAACAGAGAAAAGACACAAATATAGTACTGGGTGAGCAGTCAAAGGACCACATAATATTCTGGTGATAGTATCTCAACGGGTGGCTGGCCAGTTCCACCCGTTAACCCTTGGTTTATCGCTCTAACCCTTGAATTAA
>NC_090756.1:80497312-80519812 GCF_036898095.1 Palaemon carinicauda
GCAGCAGCTGCATTAATCTATTTTGGATACTTAGAGATATTCTTCAAATGGAGTCAGCAAGGGGAAGAAGTCTGACTTGCTCTAGCATGTTTTGTTCCATGATAAAGATTCACTTGTACTGTTTCTTTATCAGGTGGATAATGCAGAGGGAACAAGTCTGACTTCTAGAAAGTAGCAGCAGCTGCATTAATCTATTTTGGATACTTAGAGATATTCTTCAAATGGAGTCAGCAGAGAGAAGAAGTCTGACTTGCTCTAGTATGCTTTGTTCCTTGATAAAGATTCACTTGTACTGTTTCTTTTTCAGGTGATTAATGCAGAGTGAACAAGTCTGAATTTTAGAAAGCAGCAGCAGCTGCATTAATCTATTTTGGATACTTAGAGATATTCTTCAAATGGAGTCAGCAGAGAGAAGAAGTCTGACTTGCTCTAGTATGCTTTGTTCCTTGATAAAGATTCACTTGTACTGTTTCTTTATCAGGTGGATTAGGCAGAGGGAACAAGTCTGACTTCTAGAAAGGAGCAGCAGCTGCATTAATCTATTTTGGATACTTAGAGATATTCTTCAAATGGAGTCAGCAGAGAGAAGAAGTCTGACTTGCTCTAGTATGCTTTGTTCCTTGATAAAGATTCACTTGTACTGTTTCTTTATCAGGTGGATAATGCAGAGGGAACAAGTCTGACTTCTAGAAAGCAGCAGCAGCTGCATTAATCTATTTTGGATACTTAGAGATATTCTTCAAATGGAGTCAGCAGAGAGAAGAAGTCTGACTTGCTCTAGTATGCTTTGTTCCTTGATAGAGATTCACTTGTACTGTTTCTTTATCAGGTGGATAAGGCAGAGGGAACAAGTCTGACTTCTAGAAAGCAGCAGCAGCTGCATTAATCTATTTTGGATACTTAGAGATATTCTTCAAATGGAGTCAGCAGAGAGAAGAAGTCTGACTTGCTCTAGTATGCTTTGTTCCTTGATAGAGATTCACTTGTACTGTTTCTTTTTCAGGTGATTAATGCAGAGTGAACAAGTCTGACATCTAGAAAGCAGCAGCAGCTGCATTAATCTATTTTGGATACTTAGAGATATTCTTCAAATGGAGTCAGCAGAGGGAAGAAGTCTGAATTGCTCTATTATGCTTTGTTCCTTGATAAAGATTCACTTGTACTGTTTCTTTTTCAGGTGATTAATGCAGAGGGAACAAGTCTGACTTCTAGAAAGCAGCAGCAGCCGCATTAATCTATTTTGGATACTTAGAGATATTCTTCAAATGGAGTCAGCAGAGGGAAGAAGTCTGAATTGCTCTATTATGCTTTGTTCCTTGATAAAGATTCACTTGTACTGTTTCTTTTTCAGGTGATTAATGCGGAGGGAACAAGTCTGACGTCTAGAAAGCAGCAGCAGCCGCATTAATCTATTTTGGATACTTAGAGATATTCTTCAAATGGAGTCAGCAGAGAGAAGAAGTCTGACTTGCTCTATTATGCTTTGTTCCTTGATAAAGATTCACTTGTACTGTTTCTTTTTCAGGTGATTAATGCAGAGGGAACTAGTCTGACTTGCTCTATTATGCTTTGTTCCTTGATAAAGATTCACTTGTACTGTTTCTTTTTCAGGTGATTAATGCAGAGGGAACAAGTCTGACTTCTAGAAAGCAGCAGCAGCCGCATTAATCTATTTTGGATACTTAGAGATATTCTTCAAATGAAGTCAGCAGAGGGAAGAAGTCTGAATTGCTCTATTATGCTTTGTTCCTTGATAAAGATTCACTTGTACTGTTTCTTTATCAGGTGGATAATGCAGAAGGAACAAGTCTGACATCTAGAAAGTAGCAGCAGCTGCATTAATTTATTTTGGATACTTAGAGATATTCTTCAAATGGAGTCAGCAGAGGGAAGAAGTCTGACTTGCTCTAGTATGCTTTGTTCCTTGATAAAGATTAAATTGTACTGTTTCTTTATCAGGTGGATAATGCAGAGGAACAAGTCTGACTTCTAGAAAGTAGCAGCAGCTGCATTAATCTATTTTGGATACTTAGAGATATTCTTCAAATGGAGTCAGCAGAGGGAAGAAGTCTGACTTGCTCTATTATGCTTTGTTCCTTGATAAAGATTCACCTGTACTGTTTCTTTTACAGGTGATTAATGCAGAGGGAACAATTCTGACTTCTAGAAAGTAGCAGCAGCTGCGTTAATCTATTTTGAATACTTAGAAATATTCTTCAAATGGAATCAGCAGAGGGAAGAAGTCTGACTTGCTCTAGTATGCTTTGTTCCTTGATAAAGATTCACTTGTACTGTTTCTTTATCAGGTGGATAATGCAGGGGGAAAAAGTCTGACTTCTAGAAAGCAGCAGGCGTTGCATTAATCTATTTTGGATACTTAGAGATATTCTTCAAATGGAGTCAGCAGAGGGAAGAAGTCTGACTTGCTCTAGTATGCTTTGTTCCTTGATAAAGATTCACTTGTACTGTTTCTTTATCAGGTGGATAATGCAGGGGGAAAAAGTCTGACATCTAAAAAGCAGCAGAAGCTGCATTAATCTATTTTGGATACTTAGAGATATTCTTCAAATGGATTCAGCAGAGGGAAGAAGTCTGACTTGCTCTAGTATGCTTTGTTCCTTGATAAAGATTCACTTGTACTGTTTCTTTATCAGGTGGATAATGCAGGGGGAAAAAGTCTGACATCTAAAAAGCAGCAGAAGCTGCATTAATCTATTTTGAATACTTAGAGATATTCTTCAAATGGAGTCAGCAGAGGGAAGAAGTCTGACTTGCTCTAGTATGCTTTGTTCCTTGATAAAGATTCACTTGTACTGTTTCTTTATCTGGTGGATAATGCAGAGGGAACAAGTCTGACTTCTAGAAAGTAGCAGCAGCTGCATTAATCTATTTTGGATACTTAGAGATATTCTTCAAATGGAGTCAGCAGAGAGAAGAAGTCTGACTTGCTCTAGTTTGCTTTGTTCCTTGATAAAGATTCACTTGTACTGTTTCTTTATCAGGTGGATAAGGCAGAGGGAACAAGTCTGACTTCTAGAAAGCAGCAGCAGCTGCATTAATCTATTTTGGATACTTAGAGATATTCTTCAAATGGAGTCAGCAGAGAGAAGAAGTCTGACTTGCTCTAGTTTGCTTTGTTCCTTGATAAAGATTCACTTGTACTGTTTCTTTATCAGGTGGATAAGGCAGAGGGAACAAGTCTGACTTCTAGAAAGCAGCAGCAGCTGCATTAATCTATTTTGGATACTTAGAGATATTCTTCAAATGGAGTCAGCAGAGAGAAGAAGTCTGACTTGCTCTAGTATGCTTTGTTCCTTGATAAAGATTCACTTGTACTGTTTCTTTATTAGGTGGATAAGGCAGAGGGAACAAGTCTGACTTCTAGAAAGCAGCAGCAGCTGCATTAATCTATTTTGGATACTTAGAGATATTCTTCAAATGGAGTCAGCAGAGAGAAGAAGTCTGACTTGCTCTAGTATGCTTTGTTCCTTGATAAAGATTCACTTGTACTGTATCTTTTTCAGGTGATTAATGCAGAGTGAACAAGTCTGAATTTTAGAAAGCAGCAGCAGCTGCATTAATCTATTTTGGATACTTAGAGATATTCTTCAAATGGAGTCAGCAGAGAGAAGAAGTCTGACTTGCTCTTGTATGCTTTGTTCCTTGATAAAAATTCACTTGTACTGTTTCTTTATCATGTGGATAAGGCAGAGGGAACAAGTCTGACTTCTAGAAAGCAGCAGCAGCTGCATTAATCTATTTTGGATACTTAGAGATATTCTTCAAATGGAGTCAGCAAGGGGAAGATGTCTGACTTGCTCTAGCATGTTTTGTTCCATGATAAAGATTCACTTGTACTGTTTCTTTATCAGGTGGATAATGCAGAGGGAACTAGTCTGACTTCTAAAAAGTAGCAGCAGCTGCATTAATCTATTTTGGATACTTAGAGATATTCTTCAAATGGAGTCAGCAGAGAGAAGAAGTCTGACTTGCTCTAGTATGCTTTGTTCCTTGATAAAGATTCACTTGTACTGTTTCTTTTTCAGGTGATTAATGCAGAGTGAACAAGTCTGAATTTTAGAAAGCAGCAGCAGCTGCATTAATCTATTTTGGATACTTAGAGATATTCTTCAAATGGAGTCAGCAGAGAGAAGAAGTCTGACTTGCTCTAGTATGCTTTGTTCCTTGATAAAGATTCACTTGTACTGTTTCTTTATCAGGTGGATAAGGCAGAGGGAACAAGTCTGACTTCTAGAAAGCAGCAGCAGCTGCATTAATCTATTTTGGATACTTAGAGATATTCTTCAAATGGAGTCAGCAGAGAGAAGAAGTCTGACTTGCTCTAGTATGCTTTGTTCCTTGATAAAGATTCACTTGTACTGTTTTTTATCAGGTGGATAATGCAGAGGGAACAAGTCTGACTTCTAGAAAGCAGCAGCAGCTGCATTAATCTATTTTGGATACTTAGAGATATTCTTCAAATGGAGTCAGCAGAGAGAAGAAGTCTGACTTGCTCTAGTATGCTTTGTTCCTTGATAGAGATTCACTTGTACTGTTTCTTTATCAGGTGGATAAGGCAGAGGGAACAAGTCTGACTTCTAGAAAGCAGCAGCAGCTGCATTAATCTATTTTGGATACTTAGAGATATTCTTCAAATGGAGTCAGCAGAGAGAAGAAGTCTGACTTGCTCTAGTATGCTTTGTTCCTTGATAGAGATTCACTTGTACTGTTTCTTTTTCAGGTGATTAATGCAGAGTGAACAAGTCTGACATCTAGAAAGCAGCAGCAGCTGCATTAATCTATTTTGGATACTCAGAGATATTCTTCAAATGGAGTCAGCAGAGGGAAGAAGTCTGAATTGCTCTATTATGCTTTGTTCCTTGATAAAGATTCACTTGTACTGTTTCTTTTTCAGGTGATTAATGCAGAGGGAACAAGTCTGACGTCTAGAAAGCAGCAGCAGCCGCATTAATCTATTTTGGATACTTAGAGATATTCTTCAAATGGAGTCAGCAGAGAGAAGAAGTCTGACTTGCTCTATTATGCTTTGTTCCTTGATAAAGATTCACTTGTACTGTTTCTTTTTCAGGTGATTAATGCAGAGGGAACTAGTCTGACTTGCTCTATTATGCTTTGTTCCTTGATAAAGATTCACTTGTACTGTTTCTTTTTCAGGTGATTAATGCAGAGGGAACAAGTCTGACTTCTAGAAAGCAGCAGCAGCCGCATTAATCTATTTTGGATACTTAGAGATATTCTTCAAATGGAGTCAGCAGAGGGAAGAAGTCTGAATTGCTCTAGTATGCTTTGTTCCTTGATAAAGATTCACTTGTACTGTTTCTTTATCAGGTGGATAATGCAGAAGGAACAAGTCTGACATCTAGAAAGTAGCAGCAGCTGCATTAATTTATTTTGGATACTTAGAGATATTCTTCAAATGGAGTCAGCAGAGGGAAGAAGTCTGACTTGCTCTAGTATGCTTTGTTCCTTGATAAAGATTCACTTGTACTGTTTCTTTATCAGGTGGATAATGCAGAGGAACAAGTCTGACTTCTAGAAAGTAGCAGCAGCTGCATTAATCTATTTTGGATACTTAGAGATATTCTTCAAATGGAGTCAGCAGAGGGAAGAAGTCTGACTTGCTCTATTATGCTTTGTTCCTTGATAAAGATTCACCTGTACTGTTTCTTTTACAGGTGATTAATGCAGAGGGAACAATTCTGACTTCTAGAAAGTAGCAGCAGCTGCGTTAATCTATTTTGAATACTTAGAAATATTCTTCAAATGGAATCAGCAGAGAGAAGAAGTCTGACTTGCTCTGGTATGCTTTGTTCCTTGATAAAGATTTACTTGTACTGTTTCTTTATCAGGTGGATGATGCAGAGGGAACAATTCTGACTTCTAGAAAGTAGCAGCAGCTGCAGTAATATATTTTGAATACTTAGAAATAGTATAGAGAAGTATGAAAAATATAGAGAAAAAGGTGGAAGTAAAGCGCAAGGTACGTGAGGCAAAGAGGGCAGCTGACCTGAGGTGGGGTCAGGGACTGGGTTAGTCATATGAAGAGAATAAGAAGAAGTTTTGGAAAGAAGTGAAGAGAGTAAGGAAGGCCGGCGCAAGAATTGAAGAGACAGTGAAAGATGGAAATGGAAGGTTGTTAAAAGGAGAGGAGGCAAGGAAAAGGTGGGCGGAATATTTTGAAAGTTTGCTGAATGTTGAGGATGATAGGGAGGCAGATATAGTTGCTGTTCCAGGTGTTGAGGTGCCAGTGATGGGAGATGAGAATGAGAGAGAGATTACAATAGAGGAAGTGAGGAGAGCACTAGATGAAACGAGAGTAGGAAAAGCATCTGGTATGGATGGTGTGAAAGCTGAGATGTTGAAGGAAGGGGGTGTGACTGTACTTGAATGGTTGGTGAGATTGTTTAATGTGTGTTTTGTGTTGTCAATGGTACCAGTAGATTGGGTCTGTGCATGTATTGTACCACTATATAAGGGTAAGGGAGATGTGCATGAGTGTTGTAATTCAAGAGGTATTAGTTTGTTGAGTGTAGTTGGAAAAGTGTATGGTAGAGTATTGATTAATAGGATTAAGGATAAAACAGAGAATGCAATCTTGGAAGTACAGGGTGGTTTTAGAAGAGGTAGGGGTTGTATGAATCAGATTTTTACAGTTAGGCAGATATGCGAGAAATATTTAGCAAAAGGTAAGGAGGTGTATGTTGCGTTTATGGATCTGGAGAAAGCACATGATAGAGTTGATAGGGAAGCAATGTGGAATGTGATGAGGTTATATGGAGTTGGTGGAAGGTTGTTGCAAGCAGTGAAAAGTTTCTACAAAGGTAGTAAAGCATGTGTTAGAATAGGAAATGAAGTGAGCGATTGGTTTCCGGTGAGAGTAGGGCTGAGACAGGGATGTGTGATGTCGCCGTGGTTGTTTAACTTGTATGTTGATGGAGTGGTGAGAGAGGTGAATGCTCGAGTGCTTGGACGAGGATTAAAACTGGTAGGCGAGAATGATCATGAATGGGAGGTAAATCAGTTGTTGTTTGTGGATGATACTGTACTGGTAGCAGACACAGAAGAGAAGCTTGACCGAATAGTGACAGAATTTGGAAGGGTGTGTGAGAGAAGGAAGTTGAGAGTTAATGTGGGTAAGAGTAAGGTTATGAGATGTACGAGAAGGGAAGGTGGTGCAAGGTTGAATGTCATGTTGAATGGAGAGTTACTTGAGGAGGTGGATCAGTTTAAGTACTTGGGGTCTGTTGTTACAGCAAATGGTGGAGTGGAAGCAGATGTACGTCAGAGTCAATGAAGGTTGCAAAGTGTTGGGGGCAGTTAAGGGAGTAGTAAAAAATAGAGGGTTGGGCATGAATGTAAAGAGAGTTCTATATGAGAAAGTGATTGTACCAACTGTGATGTATGGATCGGAGTTGTGGGGAATGAAAGTGATGGAGAGACAGAAATTGAATGTGTTTGAGATGAAGTGTCTGAGGAGTATGGCTGGTGTATCTCGAGTAGATAGGGTTAGGAACGAAGTGGTGAGGGTGAGAACGGGTGTAAGAAATGAGTTAGCGGCTAGAGTGGATATGAATGTGTTGAGGGGGTTTGGCAATGTTGAGAGAATGGAAAATGGCTGTCTGCTAAAGAAGGTGATGAATGCAAGAGTTGATGGGAGAAGTACAATAGGAGGGCCAAGGTTTGGGTGGATGGATGGTGTGAAAAAAGCTCTGGGTGATAGGAGGATAGATGTGAGAGAGGCAAGAGAGCGTGCTAGAAATAGGAATGAATGGCGAGCGATTGTGACGCAGTTCCGGTAGGCCCTGCTGCTTCCTCCGGTGCCTTAGATGACCGCGGAGGTAGCAGCAGTAGGGGACTCAGCAGTATGAAGCTTCATCTGTGGTGGAAATGTGGGAGGTTGGGCTGTGGCACCCTAGCAGTACCAGCTGAACTCGGCTGAGTCCCTGGTTAGGCTGGAGGAACGTAGAGAGTAGAGGTCCCCTTTTTTTTTTGTTTCGTTTCTTGTTGATGTCGGCTACCCCCCAAAATTGGGGGAAGTGCCTTTGGTATATGTATGTATGTAGAAATATTCTTCAAATGGAGTCAGCAGAGAGAGAAGAAGTCTGACTTGCTCTAGTATGCTTTGTTCCTTGATAAAGATTCACTTGTACTGTTTCCTTATCAGGTGGATAATGCAGAGGGAACAAGTCTGACATCTAGAAAGCAGCAGCAGCATCACTAATCTATTTTGAATACTTAGAAATATTCTTCAAATGGAATCAGCAGAGAGAAGAAGTCTGACTTGCTCTAGTATGCTTTGTTCCTTGATAAAGACTCACTTGTACTGTTTCTTTATCAGGTGGATAAGGCAGAGGGAACAAGTCTGACACCTAAAAAGCAGCAGGCGTTGCATTAATCTATTTTGGATACTTAGAGATATTCTTCAAATGGAATCAGCAGAGAGAAGGTCTGAATTGCTCTAGTATGCTTTGTTCCTTGATAAAGATTCACTTGTACTGTTTCTTTATCAGGTGGATAATGCAGGGGGAAAAAGTCTGACATCTAAAAAGCAGCAGAAGCTGCATTAATCTATTTTGGATACTTAGAGATATTCTTCAAATGGAGTCAGCAGAGGGAAGAAGTCTGACTTGCTCTAGTATGCTTTGTTCCTTGATAAAGATTCACTTGTACTGTTTCTTTATCAGGTGGATAATGCAGGGGGAAAAAGTCTGACATCTAAAAAGCAGCAGAAGCTGCATTAATCTATTTTGGATACTTAGAGATATTCTTCAAATGGAGTCAGCAGAGGGAAGAAGTCTGACTTGCTCTAGTATGCTTTGTTCCTTGATAAAGATTCACTTGTACTGTTTCTTTATCAGGTGGATAATGCAGGGGGAAAAAGTCTGACATCTAAAAAGCAGCAGAAGCTGCATTAATCTATTTTGGATACTTAGAGATATTCTTCAAATGGAGTCAGCAGAGGGAAGAAGTCTGACTTGCTCTAGTATGCTTTGTTCCTTGATAAAGATTCACTTGTACTTTTTCTTTATCAGGTGGATAATGCAGGGGGAAAAAGTCTGACATCTAAAAAGCAGCAGAAGCTGCATTAATCTATTTTGGATACTTAGAGATATTCTTCAAATGGAGTCAGCAGAGGGAAGAAGTCTGACTTGCTCTAGTATGCTTTGTTCCTTGATAAAGATTCACTTGTACTGTTTCTTTATCAGGTGGATAATGCAGGGGGAAAAAGTCTGACATCTAAAAAGCAGCAGAAGCTGCATTAATCTATTTTGGATACTTAGAGATATTCTTCAAATGGAGTCAGCAGAGGGAAGAAGTCTGACTTGCTCTAGTATGCTTTGTTCCTTGATAAAGATTCACTTGTACTGTTTCTTTATCAGGTGGATAATGCAGGGGGAAAAAGTCTGACATCTAAAAAGCAGCAGAAGCTGCATTAATCTATTTTGGATACTTAGAGATATTCTTCAAATGGAGTCAGCAGAGGGAAGAAGTCTGACTTGCTCTAGTATGCTTTGTTCCTTGATAAAGATTCACTTGTACTGTTTCTTTATCAGGTGGATAATGCAGGGGGAAAAAGTCTGACATCTAAAAAGCAGCAGAAGCTGCATTAATCTATTTTGGATACTTAGAGATATTCTTCAAATGGAGTCAGCAGAGGGAAGAAGTCTGACTTGCTCTAGTATGCTTTGTTCCTTGATAAAGATTCACTTGTACTGTTTCTTTATCAGGTGGATAATGCAGGGGGAAAAAGTCTGACATCTAAAAAGCAGCAGAAGCTGCATTAATCTATTTTGGATACTTAGAGATATTCTTCAAATGGAGTCAGCAGAGGGAAGAAGTCTGAATTGCTCTAGTATGCTTTGTTCCTTGATAAAGATTCACTTGTACTGTTTCTTTATCAGGTGGATAATGCAGGGGGAAAAAGTCTGACATCTAAAAAGCAGCAGAAGCTGCATTAATCTATTTTGGATACTTAGAGATATTCTTCAAATGGAGTCAGCAGAGGGAAGAAGTCTGACTTGCTCTAGTATGCTTTGTTCCTTGATAAAGATTCACTTGTACTGTTTCTTTATCAGGTGGATAATGCAGAGGGAACAAGTCTGACATCTAGAAAGCGGCAGAAGCTGCATTAATCTATTTTGGATACTTAGAGATATTCTTCAAATGGAGTCAGCAGAGGGAAGAAGTCTGAATTGTTCTAGTATGCTTTGTTCCTTGATAAAGATTCACTTGTACTGTTTCTTTATCTGGTGGATAATGCAGAGGGAACAAGTCTGACATCTAGAAAGCGGCAGAAGCTGCATTAATCTATTTTGGATACTTAGAGATATTCTTCAAATGGAGTCAGCAGAGAGAAGAAGTCTGAATTGCTCTAATATGCTTTGTTCCTTGATTAAGATTCATTTTCACTGTTTCCTTATCAGGTGGACAGTGCACAAAGAGCAGGTCTGATTTCATCTAGCAAGCAGCTATAGATGCATTAATCTTTTTTGGATACTTGGAGATATTCAAGATTATATATTTATATATATATATATATATATATATATATATATATATATATATATATATATATATATATATATATATATATATATATACATATATATATATATGTGTGTATATATATATATATATATATATATATATATATATATATATATATATATATATATATATTTATATATATATATATATATATATATATATATATATATAGATATATATATATATATGTAAGTATATTTATAGATATATGTGTGTGTATGGTCAGTTTCTAAGACAGTGTCTTGCTAGCTAAGGCAATGTCCCTGTCCCTTGCCTCTGCCATTCATGAGTGGCTTTTAAAACCTCCAAAGTTCAAGAAAATGTCTATTCGAATCTTTTGTAATAACCTTCCTTTTTTTTACTGATCTCCAGTGATGTTTTTCCGCGCAATAATTCTGGAATTTATATCAATATATTCAATCTCTGAAATGCATAATTATGTAATGTTTACATTAATAAACCCATGACCCAAGGGGTCATTGGTGAATTAGGAGTGTGAGAACAGCCATAACAGGATGTGAAACTAGACCATGCTAAAGCGATGCTTGGAAAGCATTGCATGAGTAAACATTTATGTATGTCTTGTCACAACGCCTCCCGTGGGAAGCAGATGACCTATTGATCTCTACCGGAATCACCTGACTTCCGGCCATAAGGTTACGTGATCATTTCACTTGTATTTATGTGAAACGTTGAGATAGCTAGTGTTACGTTATTGACGCGAGCTTATTGTAAATCAGTTCTATTCATCTTTTCATACGGAATGGTCATCTGATCAAACCATCCATACTCCAGTGATGGAGCTATCAATAAATTGTTTAAAGTTAACCTAAAACTTTGACTTATTCAAAGAAGAAACTTACAAGTCTAATATTTCTATATCACATTGAAGAGACATGAGGATGGAACCACAATGTGGACGTATATCATTCACACACTAAAAATTGGTGGCAGCGATTACAACAGTAACGATCAGCAGTTACAACAGTATTAAATCTACAATTACAATGAAGTATCTACGTCTACCGAAGAAATAGAATCATCAAATATCAGCTATAAATCAGATATCAACAGAGGAACCAGGATCTTCAATCAACAAGCATCAGTAAACATCCTTAGAATACGAAGAAATGTCCTTCATCGAGACGAATTCTAGTATCTATATCAACGTTTAGTGAACGACTTTCATCACATACATTCAAGAATCACATCGGGAAGTGAAACATTCATCGAATAAACAACGCATGATAAGAAGCCAAGTCGAAGGTCATCACACCAGCTAAACTCTTCCTGCAAATGAGAGAGAGAGAGAGGACGTGACGTCATCTGATCAAAACAACCTTCGCGCATATATACTAAAGCTAAGTACATCCTTTATTCATTCAGGTTTTCTCAGTGAAGTGTTTTATGTCACGAGTCGATCGTTCATTATTGCTGGGGTGAGTTATATGTAATCTAAATCTTCCTTCATTAAAGGAATCTATATTCAACTACGAATTCTCGTCTGCTGAATTTTTTTCTCTTTGTGCTAATTCCATTTTCTTTCAGTTGTTCTCGGGAAATATCTTTGTCACATTAACTGTCTTAATATCATCATTTTGGGGGACTTTGTTACAATCTGCAACACATCTTTCCTGTATAGTGCATATGTGTTTACGCAGTGGACGTGTGTATTCATATAGATATTTTGATAGGATCGCAGGGAATTGTAGTGATAGGAAAAAAGTTAACATGTCGGCACCTGTGACTCCTGGACCCAGTAACCCCGCTCCCGTGGTAACTCTAGTGAGTGCAAGATCAGCTATGCTTCCTTTTCAAGGTCGGGTCAATGAGTTCCTGCCTCAGAATGTCGAGTCATGGATCTTGTCAGTAGATGCTCATTTAAACGCAAAAGGTATCACAGACCCATCTGTACAATTACAAGAAGCTAAAAGTTTCATAGACTTTGCTAAAGGAGATGCAACCGCGTATCTTAGAGGAGTCTCTTTCCAAGAGGCAGTTACATGGGACGATTTCAAAGTTAGGCTACGTGCAATATATGGCGGTGAGGAAGCTTTAGACATAGTTTTGACATTAAGAAACACTTAATCAAGCCTCTATGACTCAGCTTAATGTTATAGAACGGGCGGCACTCATTGCCGACCGGCTGAATGAATATCAGGACAATTTAAGTAATTTCACATTGGTTACAGGAGATAACACCACCGTGAAAAATTTCTTACAGCTAATGTATTTAACTTACATGACAATTATGTTGTCTGAAGCTTTAGTGCGGTGTTTTGATAAAAAGCTAACACCCGAAAGTACGGAATTAGATGTATATAAACAGATAAAAAAACACATGTCTAAGTGTACTGACCTTGATCCCTTGCTTACACAAGTTTTTGCAAAAAATGAAACTAAGCCACAACAAGTAAACGTAGTTAATAATAATCAAGCTGCAGGGATGACTTGTTACAATTGCAAACGTCAAGGTCACTTGATTGCAGACTGTAGGACGCGATTTTGTTCAATTCATAACAGTTCAACCCATTCATATAGTCGATGCTACTCGCGTAATCAACAGCAGAACCCTAGAAACATGCAAACAGTTCCCTATGGAAATAAAAAGAAAAATCCTCAATTTAATAAGAAGAAACAAACGAACAGCAATGCTGTTCAAAATCAAAAACAAACAAATAGTGCTTCAAGTAACTCTGTTCCTGGGCCGTCTAGCCAGAACTCGCAAGGTCAGACAAATTTTCAGAATATGCAAAGCAAAGCAAATACCACTTAGTTAACTCCATTGGGGGAGAGAGTGATGTTGGGTCATTTGTATCAACATCTTTTGTATCAAATAATCCATTTAATAATTTACCAGATCACTGTGAGGCAATAGATTTTCCTATGAAACACACGGCCGAATCCGATAAATCAGTGCAGGTTCCCGTAGATTTGCAACAAATTCACGCAATAATAAGCCAAAATGAGTTACGACCAACATTATATGCTGTAAATTTAGAACACCGATCCTTCACATTATTTTCTGACTCTGGTAGTCCACGTAATATCATGGATTTGAGGACTCACCACTTGTTATTTTCGAACTTCCCTATAGAGAAGTCCGGAGTAAGGCTCTCGGGTATAGGAAATAACGAATTAAATGTAATAGGAGTAACTCATGTTCAGTACAAGGTCGGTAAGCGCACGTTTGCCGATATCTTTATTGTTGTACAAAACATTGATATGTATCCAGCTGTGATTATAGGATACCCGTCTATTGGCAATCAAAACATTATCTTAGCCCCTGCCAAACACGGCGTGTATATCAAAGGAAAATTCTATAACTCTTCTAATACCTTAAAATCAGTTTTGGATAAAAAGGAGATGACAAATAAAACAGTAACGTACGTTGAAGAACCAATCACTTGTCTCATGAATCAAGAAATAATATATGCGACCAAACAGAATTCTCGTTCACCCGTAATATTAGCTTGCACGCAATTTATCGAGCCGAACGTAACTTCGAATATATTAGTGCGAGTAAAGAAAACTTTGCCGGGATCTGAAATGTTAATCCTTTCCGACACTCTGAAAACTAACGGATTGTCCGTCACACAAGCCATTTATACAGTCGGCTCACAACAACAATGTAATATTGAAGTCTGTAATCATTTAAATACCACTTTAGTAATTCACAAAACTCAACATATCTTGGATGTGGAAGTTTATAAACATCGCATTCTTACCGTCGCTGAGATCAATAACGCTCAATCAGTTGCGGATGAATCCCTTTTGCAATCTATAAAAAATAAAATCAATAAAGACATTCAAGAAGTGGAGATTCAGCAGAAATTTTTTGATCTTACTAAATATCATGATGTTTTCTCCACTACGGATGGATCCTTAGGTAAAACGGATGTCATAGAACACCAAATAAGGTTATTAAAAGACAAGCAGAACATTATCTATGTACCCTCGTACAGACTCCCTATGAAATTCCAGAATGAGATAAATGATGAAGTAGGTAAAATGCTAGAAGAAGGAGTCATTAGGAAATCGAACAGCCCTTATAATTTTTCATTAACAGTTGTACCGAAAAAAGATCGAACTTAGCGTATCTGCGTAGACTTCCGTCGCTTAAATGAGGAAACGATCCCTGATCGATTCCCAGTACCATGCACTGACGATATTTTATCTTTGCTAGGTCAGAACAAATATTTTACCAGTTTGGACTTACTTAAAGGCTTTTACCAGATACCATTAGATGAAGATAGTATCTCATACACTGCCTTCAGCACAGCCAGGGGACATTATGAATTTTTGCCTATGCCTTTTGGTTTACGTTGTACTCCCATAATATTTACTAGAATGATCAATATAGTGTTTGGAGACTTGTTAAGGGACATATTGCATGCCTATATGGACGACCTTGTAATCTTTTCTAATATCTTGGAAGAACATCTACGTAAACTGGAGCTAGTGCTACAGAGACTAAGACAGCATAATTTAAGGGTAAAGATTAGTAAGTGTGAATTCTTCAAAACAGAATTAGTCTATTTAGGTTTTACGGTGTCTAGTCAAGGTCTTAAAACTAGTCCACGATAAGGTCTCGGCTATCCGTAACTTTCCGATACCTACTAATGTCAAGGGAATACAGCCATTTCAGGGGTGTAGTGGATATTACAGGCGTTTTATACGTAATTATTTAATAATAGCCGCTCCCCTAACCAATCTTACGAAGAAGGGCGTAGATTTCATATGGTCTGAGCAGCATCAACAGGCGTTTAATACCTTGAAAGATGAACTGTGTAGTTCTATCTTAAAATTTCCTGCCTTCGGTAAGGAATTCTCCATTGCAACAGATGCCTCAGACCTAGGAGTAGGTGGGGTATTGCTTCAGCAATATGACAAACAGTTTTTCCCGATAGCTTTTCATTCACGTAAACTGAGACCTTCCGAAAGTAAATATGCAGTAATAGACAAGGAAGGGCTAGCTATTGTTAATTCACTAGTGCATTTTAAGTTCATAATATACGGTTACCCCGTCAAGGTTCTTACTGATCATAAACCCCTAACCTACTTCTTTAAAGGCTTTAGTCACAGCCCCAAACGAACTCGGTGGCATTTGATCATCCAAGACTTTGGCACGAGGATTGGGTATTTGTGTTTGTGAACAGCTTCTTGCCCACAACTTTAATTGTAGAATAGTGAAACTTGTAGGGATTAGCTCTTATGTAAAAAGCTGGAAAGGATTAAATTTTGGAAGGTTGAGATCAAAGGTCACGGTCACTGTCAAGCAAAATGTCCAATTAGTGTAATCAGCCATAGGTCTGCACATCGTTATCACAGAAACTTCAAACTTGGTTCATAATTGAGTGAATGAAAATCCACGCCAGTTAATACATGTTAAGACCAAAGGTTAAGGACTCTTAAGTCGAGTAAAAGGTCGAGAAATAAGCTGCAACGGCGGAGGTCTGCTCTCTACTGAGCGTCTCTTTAGTTCTTTAATGTTCACATAACCTCTTTTAATTCACTGATAAGGTCAACTAACGTCGTCTGTACTTTTATTATTTCGTATATTTCCATCTATTTTTGTTTAGTCTAATTGTTGCTTATTTGGCTAATTCCATTGCATTTACTGGGAATGATTAATGTAAGAGTGTAATAACAAAACAATGCAAGTTGAATTATTCAGCAGAGACAGGATTTACTGTTCCAGAAAGGCCGAAGGGCCTGCCTGTACTGGAGTAGTAATTAAGGACTGTAGGCTACTGAGTAAGTGACCTTAGCTCAGTTAGAATAACCGTTTTGTCTATTAATCATTTCCACTCTGTTGATATAAAGGTCGATGTGAATTAATGTGACCAATGACCTTTCAAAGAGCTATATTAATCACCCCTTCACCTCCCCCTTCGTTGCTCACAGTTGGGGAGAGGTTGGGGGGTGTCTTGTAACTGGCTACAGAGTAGGATGTAATGCTCTAGTATTACACAGCGTATTTTCTATATATCCGAACATTTTACTAATCAAATTTTTGGTTAAATAGTTTGGTCAATGAGGAAAATATGTAAATAAACATTATGCAAACGTGACCATTTAAAATGCAACGCCATAAACGCTTGCTCTTAAAATCAGCTCTATTCATGTTTGCCATTTGAGAGCAACGGTTTGAAAACGATAATTTATTGAGAATTGTACGAAGTTATCTTAATAAATATTAAGCCAGTATTTATCCCTCGAGTTCTCGTTACATCTAATGTACATTTGAGACTGTTATGATTCCAGAGAAATCTCAAGTCAATCAATTATTCAACCGTGGCAGTCCAACAATTGATGATTGACAGTCTATTCATAAATTACAAAAGACGAATACATTTCCACAACTAAAATTAATATAGTTTTTAGCAGTCATGTTTATTCTACTGGTGCTATGATTTCCTTTTTAACAAATATTAAATATCTAAAATAACGTATTCTATATTTTAATCATTAGTTTTCTGTTTAAAAGGTGAGAGGTAGGGTTAACCCTCTCTCTCTCTCTCTCTCTCTCTCTCTCTCTCTCTCTCTCTCTCTCTCTCTCTCTCTCTCTCTCCTGGACCGTGGTTGGTATATTTCAGTTTTAAAAGCATTTAGGCTCTCATTGAAGTAACAATACCAATTCTTTAAGTGGTGCTTCAATCTTTGTTAAAACTTGAAACGAACTTTAGTCATATGGCACAAGCGGCAGTCACTTTTCAAGATCTTAATTTATGACTGGTTCCCATATCTTAAGCGTTTGCTTTGAAAGTGTTGACGCAGATAAAAATACTTATTTTAAACTTTTGTAATTCAAATAAAGTGAAATATGAACTTTGTCACTATTCTCGTTTCGTAGAATAAGGTTAACATTTACTCTCATGTGTTCTCAACAGGTCGTAGATACAACTGAAGATAAGTACCAATCTCTCTCTCTCTCTCTCTCTCTCTCTCTCTCTCTCTCTCTCTCTCTCTCTCTCTCTCTCTCTCTCTCTCTCTCTCTATTCAAAGTTGTGTTGACACCTTTTAAAAGAGATGTATTTTACCTGCAATAAAGAGAATATTTGGAGTAGGTTGTATAAAAGTATAAAGCCATTGGAATCATTATTAAGAGAGAGAGAGAGAGAGAGAGAGAGAGAGAGAGAGAGAGAGAGAGAGAGAGAGAGAGAGAGAGAGAGAGAGAGAGTGCACTGGACTTGGTTGTAAATGCTAACTTAATACATGAGCTAGATTGCGGGAATTCTATTTTATGGAGAATTTTGGAGATTTCACCATTTGGTCTTTCACCAACCGTACCTAGACACCTGGAAGCATTTGATAAGAGTGGCAGAGATCAATTTGATGACTCTATTATACAAATAACTACAACTGTTTGGGCGAACTTTATCTTGGTCTGAAGTTAAAGCAATAAGACTTTCAGCGTTTAAAATGGATAATGGATCATTAACCCCACCCTCGTCCGGGTGGGTTAGGGGTTCCTATAACTACTCACTCCGCAAAATAAGTTTGCAGGCACTCTTTCGCATTATAGATAGGTGAAAAGCTGCTGAGATTAGTTTTATTATTGTAACCAAGCTTAATTTACCTGTACATAACTAGATTAGTAATGAAATATCTTACCTTTACTTTTATCCCTTTATATCCTACCTTGAAATCGGATATCATCAGTTTTGGCTTTAACTTGTTGTGGTCAGTTTGGACTTTTTAAATTCTTCCATGTGCATTGCCCTACTTATGTATGCAACCAGATCCCTGCTCTGATTTTGCAACATACCTATGCTTATATCTTGTATTCTAGTCTTGGTTAGTGCCATAGCCTCTGTACAATGGTCTTCCACTGTCTTGGGTCAGCCTTCACTTGCTTGAGGGTATACTCTGGCACACCATTCTGTCTTATTTCTCTTCCTTTTGTTTTGTTAAAGTTTTCTTAGTTTATTTAGGAAATGTGTATTTCAATGTTGTTACTGTTCTTAGAATTTTCTAGGTTTCCTTGTTTCCTTTCCTCACTGGGCTATTTTCTCTGTTGGAGCTCCAGGGATTATTGCATCCTACTTCTCCAACTAGGGTTGTAGCTTAACAAGTAATAATGATTATAATTATACTGACTGTCCTAATTTTGGGAATGAAAATAAATGTTCTATAGTATCCTCTTCATCTTTGTATAAGTCACACACTTCATCACTGTATCTTCCCCTGAAATTTGCTTTCAACTTGAGCGTATTTAGTCTTGTCTTCATAACAAGGACTGCCTTATCCAGACCCATTTCTCTAACGTAGGCTCAGCTTTATAAAATCGCAATTTGCTGGCCAGCACTCCTAGGTAAAAAATCGTTTTGGCTTCGTAAATGAATTTGGTTATGCCCAGTTGATCCTTTTTCTATTAGTTAAATGCCTAGTTCAAAATTCAAATTTTCTTGACCAAGACAAGCGTTTGCCATGAATACGCAATTCTCTCTTGTGCTAACCATATCCCATAGGATTGCTAAACGAGGCTGTTGCGTAAGTATCTCTGATACGCTTATTATTGATCAAGCTTTCTCGTTCTTGTTACTCTGCCTCGTCTTCCTTAATACTTGTGGCATTGGAGTCGTTGAATGTTCAAATATTTTGCCGTGTCTACATTAAATTTTCCTCGTTTGACTTAAAAAAGGTCAATAATCGTACCCTTTTGTCATGGGACGACTTAAAATAGAGGAAGAGCACAGAGAAACCTTTGCAATTGAATGTAGGAATTGATTTACAGTCTTAGAGATTTTAAGAGACGAATAGTAAACAATTAATGAAGAATGGTGTTGATATTAAGAACATATATCATTCAGTTGGTAGTGAGGTCTTGGGACACAGAGTTACAAGGAGAAAGCCATGGATATCAAATGATACTTGGGATACTATAAAAAGAAGACAAAGACAGAAATTGACTTCTGAAAGTTTTCGAGGAAGTAAAGAAAATTACAAGGTACAGAATGCCAAGTATTCCAGAAAATCCAGGAATGACTGGAGAGAATATTTAGACAGTAAAGCAGATGAGGCTGACTATGCTATGGGTTTATGAACTGGCTATGGGTTAAGAATTATTAATGAAATCTCTACTGGGGCAAAGAAGAAGAACCATATACCCATCAAAAAGAGAGATGGCTCTGTTATAGCAACAGAAGATGAAGACAGACATCATTGGATGGAACACTTTAGTGAGGTTATGAATAGGAGATTATGAAGGGAACATTTTGATTGATATACCTGAAGCTGGTGAAGAGCTTGATGTGCCCATGAATGAATTCAGTGTGTTTTGAAGTCGAAGCTATCCTAATAAAAACTGAAGCAATGGAAAGCCTCTGGATACGAAGGAATACCTGCTGAGATGATACTGGCCGAAAATGAAGTGACTCCCAGACTATTTACACGATTATTTTGTAGAATGTGGCATGCAGAGGCAAAACCTGATGAATGGAAGTTAGGAGTGTTGGTGAAAATTGCAAAATAAAGGAGACCTAACTGACTGTAATAATTACAGAGGCATAACACTTATGCCATTTGTTATTAAAACATATAATATGCTTATTCTAAAGAGACGAGAGTACGATTGATGTAGAGCTGAGAGATGAACAAGCAGGTTTTAGAAAAGGTAGAAGATACACTGACAAAATTTTCATTTTGAGACCTGTTATACAGCAATGCTTAGAATATAGAAATCCACATTTGATGGCATTTGTGGACTATGAAAAAGCCAATTTTGTGTGAGAGTCCTCCATTATTATGGAGTTCCTCTTAAATATGTGAATTTGATTAAGTCTGTTCATGAGCATAGCAAGTAAAGTTAATGTTAATGAAGTCTTATCAAATGAGTTTCCAGTGAACACACGGAGTAATCCAAGGGAATGTGTTGTCACCTATGTTGTTTATCCTTCTAATGGATTTTGTAATGCGTTGAACGGTCAGAGATGGTGAAGAAGGATTTGACTGGATTGGTGATAGGAATTTAGCAGACCTAGAGTATGCTGATAGTGCTGTCATTGTTAGCAGAGCACCACAGGATTTGCAATGCTTGCTTACTAGAATGCATGAAATATCACACGAGGTTGGGCTGAAGATAAATAGAAGAAAAACAATAATGATGAGAATGGAGTTTGCAATGAAAGATGAAATATCATTGTAAAGAGAAAGGAATAATGAGGTAGAATCATTTAAGTATTTGGGAACTATGATCTCAAATACAGAATCTTCAGAATTAGAGTTTAGTGAAAGATTGAAAAAAGCAAATCAGACAATGGCTAGATTAAGTAAAATTTGGAAATCAAATCGCCTGAAATTACATTTAAAATCAGACTTTATATCAGTTTTATTGAGATCGGTGTTATTGTCTGGATGAGTCATGTTATGGCAGTGAAACAATATCCAATAGATTTAGTAGATTTGAGAACAAAGCCCTCAGAAGGATAATGGGAGTTAAATGGCAGGACAGGGTTAGAAATGAAACTATAAGAGATCTCTCGTTCATGATGAAGGGTAGATGGAGATGCTTTGGGCATGCTCTTCGCACTCCCCAAGAAAGATAAGTTCACCAAACGTTCAGCTGGGCTCCACAAGGCATTGGAAGAGTTGGAAGACCAAGGCCTACATGTCTTAGGACTATGAAGTGCAAAGTTGATGATGAATGGAGAAGTATTGAATTGAAAGCTCAAGATAAGAGACGACTGGCGAAATCTAACCTAGGCCCTATCGTCACTAGGCGTAGGAGGAGATTTTGTTGATAAGCTCAAGGGTTCCAACAGGGAAAAATAGTCCAGTGAGGAAAGGGAATAAGGAAATAAATAAACTAGGAGAGAAGTAATGAACAATTAAAATATGTTAAGAACAACAACATTAGAATAAAATTCTCATATATATTCTATAAAAACTTTAAAGAAACACCAGGGGAAGAGAAATAAGATAGAATAATGTGCCCAAGTGTACCCAGAGAACTCTACACCAAGGCAATGAAAGACCATGGTACAGAGGCTATGACACTACCCAAGACAAGAGAACAATGGTTTAATTTTGGAGTGTCCTCCTAGAAGAGCTGCTTACCATAGCTTAAGAATCTTTACTACCCTTAGCAAGAAGAAAGTAGACACTGAACAATTACAAGTGCAATAATTAACCTCTTGAGCAAAGAAGAATTGTCTGGTAATATTAGTGTTGTCAGGTACATGAGGACAGAGGAGAATATGTAAAGAATATGTCAGACTATTTGGTGTATGTGTAGCAAAAGGAAAATGAGCCATAAACAGAGAGAAGGTTCAAATGCAGTGCTGTCTGGCTAGTCAAAGGACTCAATAACTCTCTAGTGGTATTATCTCAACGAGTAGCTGGTGCCCTGGCCAACCTACTACCTCACTATTGTCTTCACTGCTAAGTTGTTCCTTGTTTCCTCTTTCATCCGAATACATCCGATCTATCCCTACATATAAATTCTAATTCCAAATCTTACTCTTCGTACTCTTCTTCTTACTTACCACTTTCATTCATTCATGATCGTCTTCACTCTTATCATTACCCTTTATCTCTTCATTCTTCACATCGCTTTTATCTTTTCTCTCATCCTTCCTATGATGGTCCTGTTCGTCCTTATTATGCTTAATATCTTTACGTTCTTCACTATCACTATGATTCTGCCTTCCGTATTAAACATTTTTATCATCTATTGCAATTTCTCCCATGATTCAATAAACAGAACTGTGCCATCTGCATATCTTATGATGTTAAGGTATTCCCATCAATATCAATTCTTATATTTTCTCAATCTAAATTTTCGAAAAACTTCTAGGCATGCTATAAATGATTTAGGAGAGATAGGGAGTCTCCCTGAATGTGCCCCTAAAGATTGTAAAAGAAGCAGAGGAAGGAAGAGAAGACGATATATCGACGAACTAAGGAAGTTTGCGGCCATGAATTACC
>NC_090756.1:80524812-80542312 GCF_036898095.1 Palaemon carinicauda
ACTATAATAGTGCTCCCGAGTGTACCCTCAAGCAAGAGAACACTAACCCAAAACAGTGGAAGACCAAGGTACAGAGGCTATGACACTACCCAAGACTAGAGAACAATGGTTTAATTTTGGAGTGTTCTTCTCCTAAAAGAGCTGCTTACCATAGCTAAAGAGTTTCTTCTACCCTTACCAAGAGGAAAGTGGCCACTGAACAATTATAGTGCAGTAATTAATCCCTTGAGAGAAGAAGAATTGTTTGGTAATCTTAGTGTTGTCAGGTGTATGAGGACAGAGGAGAATCTGTAAAGAATAGGCCAGACTATTCGGTGTATGTGTAGGCAAAGGGAAAATGAACCGTAACCAGAGAGAAGTATCCAATTAAATACTGTCTGGCCAGTCAAAAGACCCCATTAACCCTCTAGTGATAGTATCTCAACGGGTGGCTGGTGCCCTGGCCAACCTACTACCTGGCGAGTATAAAGCTTATGATGGAGAAAGCAAGACTATTAAGAACCAACTGCAGGATGATATTGTCTGGGACCAGAACTCAAAGGATGGTCAGAATTATGAAAATTCTTATTCAAAAAAAAAAAAAAAACTAACTGAAGGACGGCGCCAGAGAATAATATTCAGATCAAGAATAAGAAATTTAATAGACAGGTAGTTCTTCTCCAACAAATTTAATATTAAGATCGGCAGCTGTAGACCTGGCCGGAGAACATAACCCAAAAGAAGGTACAATGAAAGAATTTTAATATTTCTTCAGAGTACTGTTGATGGTGGGAGGATAAGATTGATATTGTACGAAAAAAAAAAAAAAAAAAAAAAAAAACAAGGGAGAAGAACAGTATTCTTTGCAATGATAACATACAAAAATTTCATAATCAATGTAAAAAAATAAAATGTTTTGAATATCAGAAATGTTCCGCTGATCTTGAAATATCAGATGCTGCTGACGATATTATGAGAGATGGGAATATGTTAGAGAAACTAATAAAACAACGAGCAAAGAATCATATATTATGATTCAGAGAAGTGAAAAGAGAAAATGAATATTAAATGAAAAATGGAATATCTTACAAGCGAAAAACAGAAATAAAGTGTAGGCTATTTTGTTTACATTGGAAAACTAACACCAGAGCTCATTGTGGCCAGAGGATGTTGATGTCCGGCCGGGGGAAGATGGGAAAGGATTTTTTTTTATTTTTATTTTTTTCATTTTAGAGTGATAGAAGCTGAAACAAGAAAGACTTTTGTAATAATCAAAGAAATTCTATGAATGAGAGAAACTTTGCTATTCTGGAAACGGCTTGAGGACTTTTCGCCGTGGCCATTTCGCCGTATTCCATTTCGACCGTGGCCTATTTAGCAGCCGAACAGTTTCGCCTTAGATATACTAATCAATTTAACATTTTAGGTCTTAATGACCACGTGGTGTAAAATTACTCGCTTGGCACTAATGATCACATAAATAGAGTGAACATAAAAATATGCTGTTAAGTGATAAAATGCACACATAAGTAAATGTTCTTTTTTATCATTAGATTGTGAAAATGAAAACTAAAAGATAGCAGAAGTATTTCGGAAAAACGAATTTCATTGAAAATGATGAGTAATAGCTCGACATTATTTCTCTCACAAAATCTCTGTATTCGAGCGTGTGCTTCCTCTAACTTCAGTTTTAACGAACTGATATACCCTGCTCGAGTTGCTCCTCGTACGAAATGTCTCTCATTCTCTGAACTTTTCGCAAAGAGGCAATAAATATCCAAATTAATGGATGCTCTATTCCAAGTTTGCATTTTAGTCTCGCGTGGGCGGCTTTTGCAGGAGTTATTGTTCTTTCTTCATTGTTTAAAGTTCTGTTATATAGATTCCACCTTCCAAGCGGCTAACCCCTACCATTTCCTCTGTGTAATTTTCTACTTACATAGTTATCCACTGGAAGATCAACCTCTGAATGTTCAATAGCTTCATGTCTTCTATAGGAATCACTAGAGAACATAAGAATGGCTGAAGTAATGCTTAGAAAGAACTCCCCATACAATATGCCAATAATTTGCTCTTAAGACATATTGACACAATAGAAAGATTAGAAATAGCATATTATTGAGTATCGGCCTTCAAAGTTCATATTGCACATAATATACTACAAAGGTTTAGTCACAGAAATCGTCCTGTGACCTTGAAGTCTAAGTCAAGGTCATTCATATTGCACAGTTCATGTTGTCTTATGACCCTCTACATTTCCACCAAATTTGGTTCAAATGGGCCAAGTAGTTTCTGATTTGTTGTCTTATGACCCTCTACAATTCTACCAAATTTGGTTCAACTGGCCAAGTAGTTTCTGATTTGTTGTCTTATGACCCTCTACATTTCCACCAAATTTGGTTCAAATGGGCCCCAAATTTGGTTCAAATGCGCCAAGTAGTTTCTGATTTGTTGTCTTATGACCCTCTACATTTCCACCAAATTTGGTTCAAATGGGCCAAGTAGTTTCTGATTTGATGTCTTATGACCCTCTACATTTCTACCAAATTTGGTTCAAGTGGGCCAAGTAGTTTCTGATTTGTTGTCTTATGACCCTCTACATTTCCACCAAATTTGGTTCAAATGGGCCAAGTAGTTTCTGATTTGTTGTCTTATGACCCTCTACATTTCCACCAAATTTGGTTCAAATGGGCCCCAAATTTGGTTCAAATGGGCCAAGTAGTTTCTGATTTGTTGTCTTATGACCCTCTACATTTCTACCAAATTTGGTTCAAATGGGCCAAGTAGTTTCTGATTTGATGTCTTATGACCCTCTACATTTCTACCAAATTTGGTTCAAATGGGCCAAGTAGTTTCTGATTTGATGTCTTATGACCCTCTACATTTCTACCAAATTTGGTTCAAATGGGCCAAGTAGTTTCTGATTTGTTGTCTTATGACCCTCTACATTTCCACCAAATTTGGTTCAAATGGGCCAAGTAGTTTCTGATTTGATGTCTTATGACCCTCTACATTTCTACCAAATTTGGTTCAAATGGGCCAAGTAGTTTCTGATTTGATGTCTTATGACCCTCTACATTTCCACCAAATTTGGTTCAAATGGGCCAAGTAGTTTCTGATTTGATGTCTTATGACCCTCTACATTTCTACCAAATTTGGTTCAAATGGGCCAAGTAGTTTCTGATTTGATGTCTTATGACCCTCTACATTTCTTTCTGATTTGTTGTCTTATGACCCTCTACATTTCCACCAAATTTGGTTCAAATGGGCAAAGTAGTTTCTGATTTGATGTCTTATGACCCTCTACATTTCTACCAAATTTGGTTCAAATGGGCCAAGTAGTTTCTGATTTGATGTCTTATGACCCTCTACATTTCTTTCTGATTTGTTGTCTTATGACCCTCTACATTTCCACCAAATTTGGTTCAAATGGGCCAAGTAGTTTCTGATTTGTTGTCTTATGACCCTCTACATTTCCACCAAATTTGGTTCAAATGGGCCAAGTAGTTTCTGATTTGTTGTCTTATGACCCTCTACATTTCCACCAAATTTGGTTCAAATGGGCCAAGTAGTTTCTGATTTGATGTCTTATGACCCTCTACATTTCTACCAAATTTGGTTCAAATGGGCCAAGTAGTTTCTGATTTGATGTCTTATGACCCTCTACATTTCTACCAAATTTGGTTCAAATGGCCAAGTAGTTTCTGATTTGTTGTCTTATGACCCTCTACATTTCCACCAAATTTGGTTCAAATGGGCCAAGTAGTTTCTGATTTGTTGTCTTAAGACCCTCTACATTTCTACCAAATTTGGTTCAAATGGGCCAAGTAGTTTCTGATTTGATGTCTTATGACCCTCCACATTTCTACCAAATTTGGTTCAAATGGGCCAAGTAGTTTCTGATTTGATGTCTTATGACCCTCTACATTTCTACCAAATTTGGTTCAAATGGGCCAAGTAGTTTCTGATTTGATGTCTTATGACCCTCTACAATTCTACCAAATTTGGTTCAACTGGCCAAGTAGTTTCTGATTTGTTGTCTTATGACCCTCTACATTTCCACCAAATTTGGTTCAAATGGGTCCCAAATTTGGTTCAAATGCGCCAAGTAGTTTCTGATTTGTTGTCTTATGACCCTCTACATTTCCACCAAATTTGGTTCAAATGGGCCCCAAATTTGGTTCAAATGCGCCAAGTAGTTTCTGATTTGTTGTCTTATGACCCTCTACATTTCCACCAAATTTGGTTCAAATGGGCCAAGTAGTTTCTGATTTGTTGTCTTATGACCCTCTACATTTCCACCAAATTTGGTTCAAATGGGCCCCAAATTTGGTTCAAATGCGCCAAGTAGTTTCTGATTTGTTGTCTTATGACCCTCTACATTTCCACCAAATTTGGTTCAAATGGCCAAGTAGTTTCTGATTTGATGTCTTATGACCCTCTACATTCCTACCAAATTTGGTTCAAATGGGCCAAGTAGTTTCTGATTTGATGTCTTATGACCCTCCACATTTCTACCAAATTTGGTTCAAATGGGCCAAGTAGTTTCTGATTTGATGTCTTATGACCCTCTACATTTCTACCAAATTTGGTTCAAATGGGCCAAGTAGTTTCTGATTTGATGTCTTATGACCCTCCACATTTCTACCAAATTTGGTTCAAATGGGCCAAGTAGTTTCTGATTTGATGTCTTATGACCCTCTACATTTCTACCAAATTTGGTTCAAATGGGCCAAGTAGTTTCTGATTTGTTGTCTTATGACCCTCTACATTTCCACCAAATTTGGTTCAAATGGGTCACAAATTTGGTTCAAATGCGCCAAGTAGTTTCTGATTTGTTGTCTTATGACCCTCTACATTTCCACCAAATTTGGTTCAAATGGGCCAAGTAGTTTCTGATTTGATGTCTTATGACCCTCCACATTTCTACCAAATTTGGTTCAAATGGGCCAAGTAGTTTCTGATTTGATGTCTTATGACCCTCTACATTTCTACCAAATTTGGTTCAAATGGGCCAAGTAGTTTCTGATTTGTTGTCTTATGACCCTCTACATTTCCACCAAATTTGGTTCAAATGGGCCCCAAATTTGGTTCAAATGGGCCAAGTAGTTTCTGATTTGTTGTCTTATGACCCTCTACATTTCCACCAAATTTGGTTCAAATGGGCCAAGTAGTTTCTGATTTGTTGTCTTATGACCCTCTACATTTCCACCAAATTTGGTTCAAATGGGCCAAGTAGTTTCTGATTTGATGTCTTATGACCCTCTACATTTCTACCAAAATTGGTTCAAATGGGCCAAGTAGTTTCTGATTTGATGTCTTATGACCCTCTACATTTCTTTCTGATTTGTTGTCTTATGACCCTCTACATTTCCACCAAATTTGGTTCAAATGGGCCAAGTAGTTTCTGATTTGTTGTCTTATGACCCTCTACATTTCCACCAAATTTGGTTCAAATGGGCCCCAAATTTGGTTCAAATGCGCCAAGTAGTTTCTGATTTGTTGTCTTATGACCCTCTACATTTCCACCAAATTTGGTTCAAATGGGCCAAGTAGTTTCTGATTTGATGTCTTATGACCCTCTACATTTCTTTCTGATTTGTTGTCTTATGACCCTCTACATTTCCCCCAAATTTGGTTCAAATGGGCCAAGTAGTTTCTGATTTGTTGTCTTATGACCCTCTACATTTCCACCAAATTTGGTTCAAATGGGCCCCAAATTTGGTTCAAATGCGCCAAGTAGTTTCTGATTTGTTGTCTTATGACCCTCTACATTTCCACCAAATTTGGTTCAAATGGGCCAAGTAGTTTCTGATTTGTTGTCTTATGACCCTCTACATTTCCACCAAATTTGGTTCAAATGGGCCCCAAATTTGGTTCAAATGCGCCAAGTAGTTTCTGATTTGTTGTCTTATGACCCTCTACATTTCCACCAAATTTAGTTCAAATGGGCCCCAAATTTGGTTCAAATGGGCCAAGTAGTTTCTGATTTGTTGTCTTATGACCCTCTACATTTCCACCAAATTTGGTTCAAATGGGCCCCAAATTTGGTTCAAATGCGCCAAGTAGTTTCTGATTTGTTGTCTTATGACCCTCTACATTTCCACCAAATTTGGTTCAAATGGGCCCCAAATTTGGTTCAAATGCGCCAAGTAGTTTCTGATTTGTTGTCTTATGACCCTCTACATTTCCACCAAATTTGGTTCAAATGCGCCAAGTAGTTTCTGATTTGATGTCTTATGACCCTCTACATTTCTACCAAATTTGGTTCAAATGGGCCAAGTAGTTTCTGATTTGATGTCTTATGACCCTCTACATTTCTACCAAATTTGGTTCAAATGCGCCAAGTAGTTTCTGATATGTTGTCTTATGACCCTCTACATTTCCACCAAATTTGGTTCAAATGGGCCAAGTAGTTTCTGATTTGTTGTCTTATGACCCTCTACATTTCCACCAAATTTGGTTCAAATGGGCCAAGTAGTTTCTGATTTGTTGTCTTATGACCCTCTACATTTCCACCAAATTTGGTTCAAATGGGCCAAGTAGTTTCTGATTTAGCATCTTCGACCAGGTGGCAGCCATTTTTGACCTCATGGCAATCTCCAAAAACTACTGAATAGAGTTGGCTCAGACCTTTGCCTGCACTAGACCATTCAGATCTCCCTGGACAATTCTATCCTGTTCGTAATACTTGGCAGGCAGTTAATTCTAATACCCAGGCCTTCTCCCTCATGAGGCTCAATACTACACAGTATTCTAGAAGTTTTATTCCAGCTGTTACCAAGTTGTGGAATGATCTTCCTAATCGGGTAGTTGAATCAGTAGAACTTCAAAAGTTCAAAGTTGGACCAAATGCTTTTTTGTTGACCAGGCGGACATGAGTCTTTTTATAGTTTATATATGACATATATGTTTTTGACGTTGTTAATAGTTTATATATGACATATCTGTTTTGACGTTGTTGCCTTTTTTAGAATGATTTATTGTTAATTTGTTCTCTTCATTTATTTATTTCCTTATTTCCTTTCCTCACTGGGCTATTTTTCCCTAATGGGGCCCCTGGGCTTATAGCATCTTGCTTTTCCAACTAGGGTTGTAGCTTGGATAGTAATAATAATAACAATAATAATAATAGACAAGGTATCTCCATAAAAATTTGAAGGGAACTGATGCAGCGGTTCTTGAGATCCCGAAGAGCAATCGCTTCAAAGTAAAGAGTTTTGCTTAGTGCAGAGGGTCCGCTGCATACACCTGCACGATTCTCTTGATTTATACTTCCTCCATATTATGGGTTATACTGCTGCTCAAGTTTAAAGGCAAACACATTAAGATTAGCTGAGTTATTAGCGATCTAAAACTGGAGAATAATAATAATAATAATAATAATAATAATAATAATGATTGATATTAATAGAACGCCACACATAGTGTGGAGTTCTAATAAAAAGAATATGAGTAATGATATTATGTGGAGTTCTAATTATCATTCAACTCTCAAAGAAAAATGCTGAGTAATTGTTAAATCTATGTAAGTGTCTCATACTAGCAAGATGATTTCTCATATTTTGAGCCAGGTCAAAAAAAAAATACAATCCGAATTTCTGCGAAATGAAAATATTGCTCTAAACTTTTGAATTCAGTAGATTCTAAGTCACAGTTGATCTTGTCAGGGCAACATCAAGGCTGTCATTCCAGAATTATTTGAAATAAATTTGCTCAGAATTTCAGAGGACTTTCTCTGAAATTCTAAGGAAACCCTGACCTCAACATCCTGCGAAAAAGGACAGAGTGCAAAACAAAAGACATGTAAATAACTTAACAAATATGAAAGAACATTAAAATTGGTCCTCATCGATACAGGCTGTGCTACGGCGGCCATCTTGGAAAATGGCTGTGCTACGGCGGCCATCTTGGAAAATGGCTGTGCTACGGCGGCCATCTTGGAAAATGGCTGTGCTACGGCGGCCATCTTGGAAAATGGCTGTGCTACGGCGGCCATCTTGGAAAAAGGCGGACGAAACTGTTCTTCATGAATAGCTTGCAAACCGTCGTGATTACAGAAATTGTTCAAGCGCTAAAAATAGTTTCTTTAAATAAATAGAAAAGATTAGTATTGACAATCTTTAGGTAAAATTTTAAATAACAAATATGTTCCATAAATTGAAACCAGTTGTAAGCTTTTCATAAAAAAGAAAGGAAAAACAAAAAAAAACAAGTGCATTATGTTGTAGATGATGAATCGACTCAGTAAATGAGCAAATCAAATTCATTATTATTATTATTATTATTATTATTATTATTATTATTATTATTATTATTGTTAGATATTATATTGATAGAGAAAGGCTACACTATCATGAATAAATGATATTGATTTGCGAAAGGAAGATTGATGAAGGAAAAGAGGTCCTGGTCGAAAGAGGACTTGAGATTTGAATGCAAGCAAGTGCGGAGAGGGGAGATGAAAAACACAATTAATTTCAAAAAATGAAAATTGTCCCAGTCTTTAATAAGCTCTGCTGTGCTTCAATCAGGAGGTAAGAGTTTTGATTTTCGAAATGACTGTAGTCTGTGAGGAGAGAGAGAGAGAGAGAGAGAGAGAGAGAGAGAGAGAGAGAGAGAGAGAGAGAGAGAGAGAGAGAGAGAGAGAGAGAGAGAGATAGAGAGCAAATGCACCTGACGCAAAATATTGAAATAATGGAGGGTTAACAGTCTATAATGTAGCAACACTAGAGTTTCGTTGTTAAATTATTTCAATATGTGAAAAAACGCAATGATTATTGGGGACATAAATTTTACTCTCGTATTGAAAATATCATCGATTGGTAGCAAAGGGAGGCCGTTATCACTTCAGCTGCTATTCCTCATTTAAGCATATTTCAAAAAAAAAAAAAAAAAAAAAAAAAAAAAAAAAAAAAGAGAGAGAGAGAGAGAAAGAGAGAATCATCAGGACGTCCAGAGGATTCCGTAGCATTTTCTGCGTTCAAAAAGCTTTTAGAATATATTTACATTAATGTTGTATGTCAATGCAGTTTGAGTGAGATACAGAAAACAATGGCTGAAGCTTTTGGGTGATTCATGAGGTCCTTTACTCGTATAGTGACCACTGGCTAAAAACCAAACTTCTCCCTTACTACAAGGCCACCATATAGTGCACTCTTCTACATTCCCAGCATAACATTTTACTTTTATTCAAATAGGATAAAAAAATGTTTATTCAAATAGGATAAAAAATGTTTATTCAAATAGGATAAAAAATGTTTAACTGGGCAATTGTATGAAGACAAGAAATCCCATGAAACTAGTGAATGCCTGAGCTTTGCTGAAACTGCCACACAAATTGTCAGAGGACATTTGTAGAATGGCATAGAAATGCAAGATGGACCCAAACACTGAAGATATGAAGACTGGGGGTCAAGACTCTCGTTCCAGCATCACTTGAAGCATTTAGTAATATGTTATTACTTGTAAAAGTGACCTTAATTCAGACACTAATAATCAAAAGAGAATATTCATTAATTAATCAGTCAATAATTACAGCAAACCGACCCCTTTCATTTATATCCCCGCTTCAGTTAGGTCTTGGTGCCTTCACACAGTTTATTTTTGACAATGCTGAAGCTAAAATAAAAACCTTATATGGCTTAGGTACGTTTCACGCACTTGGGGGAATAAAATGTGTAACTAACTCCTGTATCTGTCTCGCAATGCCCTCCTATAGAAAGAAAAATTGGTACAAAATGTAACACAACTTCAAATCAGATGAACATAAATTATTACAAAACCCCCCATTTCAAGTGTGGAGAACATCATGATGAGAGATATATCATATGAAGAAGATGAAGTTCTTCATAAAAGTTTTAATATTGATGTCTCATGGAGGATAGGATTTAGTGAGATTAAAAGAGAAATCCCAGTTTGGAAGGGCTTTTATGAAATCAGCTGTGAAAAAAAAAACCGAACGTGGAATGTAAGTGATGCCTTACCAATCCCTTTCATCATCCTGCCACCAATTAATATAACAATCCTTTATTCAGCTTCGACATTTGCTGAAATAAAAGCAAAATTCGTAATCAGACATGTATTAGTGTGCTACTGTTGTTAACACACATTTGGGTTCTCTTCAAATGTCATCTTAAATGTGTTATATATTAGAGTTGGTATGTTACATCTTCAAGTAAAGTCTAAGTAAGTTAACTTTAAAATAGTTTATTCTTTAAGAACAGTGTTAACATCTCCATCACAGGAGTATAGCTGGTTTGGTTGGATGACCATTCCGTATGACATCTTAAAGTGAACTGATACAAATATCCAATTTCATACTAAAGTTTACACAGGTATCTCAGCATTTATGGATTTATAGTAAACACAACATTTATACCGGAAGATGCTTGTTCCGTTCTCACAGACAACTTCTTTCTCACGAGGCTTGGTTGTGTTTACTCTTCATGAAAAATGTTACATTGCTGAGGTTTGGCAATCGCATCCTGCTTAGCATATGACTATGGCATTTCTCACACTTCTCTTACTTCCACAATGACCTGTAGGTCATGTGTTTTAAACAAGTAATATCTAATACCTCTTGTTTTTATAAATTAGTAGATATTTTTACATTAGAGCCTGGTGATAGTCTTCAATGTCATCAGTGGTGATTCGATTAGGTGGGTGTCACTTATTGTGAGAGCAGTAGCAAACATAATGAAAAAAGCGTATAGCACTTTTAATATTCATAGGATAATTCATTATTAGAAATGATTTGTTGCCAGCTATGATTAGATATGAGTAATACACTTTAATTTTGGAAAATTAGAGAGATTAATGTTATTTCAGTAGTGCATACAAAGAGCAGATTCAGGATCTATATATTTTACTCTTGCAGATGAACATTATTATTATGTTTTTCTGTTTTCTCCAAATATTCTCTGTAATGTCTCAAAGACATTAATTAGTGTATATCCTCTGTATAGTAAGATGTGATCCGGCAGATCAAGGATTTCTGGTAACCCAGAACATTTCTTAAACTAGTTATTACATAAACCAAATTAAATTGAAAAGTTCGATTTTATTTAGATTGAGAATTATTATTATTTTGGTATACTGTATTGCTAAAATTTTTGATAAGCATAAAATAATGACTACAAATATTTCATGAAGTTCATGATTTCACATATATGTATATTCATTTTTGAACAGTTATCATTCTTTCCTGTTAGGGCTTTGATGCCCTATTGGTAACGTTCCTGCTTGGTAATCGCTAGATGGTTTCGAGTCCCGCTCAAACTCGTTAGTTCCTTTAGTGGCTGCAACCTCACTATCATTGTGAGCTAAGGAAGAGCCTATAAGAGTACTTGCTGAGTCATCGGTAGCCATTGCCCGGTCCTCCTTGGTCCTAGCTTAGACTTGGGTGGTGATCATATGTATGTATATATGATCAGCCTGTAGGGCATTGTCCTGCTTGCCAGGGCATCGTCACTGTCCCTTGACTCTGCCATTCATGACTGGCCTTGAACCATGATAATGCATACTGGTTTGCAATTTATTCTTATGTTTTTATAAGGAATATATTCTAATGTTTACCTATTTTTGTAAGTTGAACGGTTTAGAAGATAAACACGAAAATCTGAAAATCGGCTGCCATTTTCCAATATGGCGGCAAAAGCACAGTTTCTACTTAATTTATTATTATAATATTTGAATCAGTGTACGTCATTGTACAACTTCCTGTAAATTTATGTGGTCGATTTCCTAGAATTCATCAACTATAAATACATCCGGGTTGAAACGGAATGAAACAAAATGGTTGGAAACTTTACGGTAACTCAAATTACGTAGAAAAAAAGAAGCTATGAGAACAGTGATGAGAATACTGAAATTGCTATGAAAACAGTTTACTCCGAGGAAGTTGCTAATGTGGGTTCTCTACCTTGTATAAGAACTTGCTATATACACCCAATTCTACTTTCGGGATTATAGGACGTATTGTGTATACAGTCATTTCTAATTCTCCCCTTTACTTTTCTTTTTCTTTGGATTAAAATTTTACAAGATATGTAAAATTGTATGTTCATGGAAAGGATTTATTTGGCTATGTAATAAATAAACGAGATTTTCTATATGTAAGATCAAACTAAGGGCATAAATGTTTTGTCAGAAGGAGAGAATAAGAGCCAGATGGCAGGAATATTTTGAAGTTACTGAATGAAGAGAACCTAAGAAGAGTAGCAGAATGTGGCACCATGCAAATAAGACTATAGTCCATTTCTTTTAGCAATGCATATTTGCACCGACTCGCGGCAGTGCCCTTTTAGCTCGGAAAAGTTTCCTGATCGCTGATTGGTTAGAATTATCTTGTCCAACCAATCAGCGATCCGGAAACTTTTCCGAGCTAAAAGGGCACCGCTGCGAGTCTGTGCAAATATGCATCGCTAAAAGAAATGGACTATAGTTATGGATATCCATAGGGAAGTGAAGAGATAAATTTTTTTCTTTTCTTAAAAAAAATGTACATTTATAATTTTTACAATTTATAGTATTTTATATACTTCATTATATGTTTACACGAATAAATTTTGTAATTAACATTAAATTGTACATTTTACTATTCATCTACATCTAAATATGTTTTCAAATTACAAACATATCGACTCGTGAATACTTTCCGAACAGAGGTTTAAAAAAATATTTTATATACGTTAAAAGTATTTACCTTTTTATTTTTGTTAAATATAAGCAATTGCGGGTCAGTACTTAAAAACCCTAAGTGTCTTTCCATCCTTATCCCTGCAATAAAATATGCTATTATAATCATTGTCCTATTTTCCTCCTTTATATTAATCTCCTTGAAGTCTAACTTTATCATTCATAACCTACTTTTAGTTTCCAATTTACAGTATTTATTAAATTAAAAAGCCAAAGACAGAAATATAGCAACTTTCTTTTTTCTATGTAGATAAGCTGATACTTGTCTACCTTTCAAAGGATTATCCAATTTTGCCTTCATATTTCATTTTGAATATCATGGATTCTTGATTATAATTTATTAACAATATTAAGATTACAAGAATGTGACATAGATTTTCACATTTCCTATTGAAATTGATAATTTAGTAAGCTTAACAACCCGAATTTTTTCCCTATTCACCTGTTTTGAAATTCTGATGAAATTCTTGAGTTAATTTTTCGCTAATTTCCGGCAATAAATTATACTGTAAATTACATATTTTGCTCTGAATAAATTTCAGACACATATTAAAATTGTTAGTAGTAATATTATTATCATTATTATTATTATTATTATTATTATTATTATTATTATTATTATTATATAATAATAATAATAATAAATTATAATAAATTATATTGTCAATTACATATTTTGCTCTGAATAAATTTCAGACACATATTAAAATTGTTAGTCGTAATATAATTATGAAGTTTACTACAATTAAATTTTTAATATCCTGTTCTTATTGTTACAATAATTTCTAATTTTGAAGATAATTTTATAACTGTGATTTGACCAATCCTAAAGGAGCGTCGAATGTTGGAGACTTTATCTTGGAAATCTTTAACATAAAATCTGTCCAGTCTGAAACCACAATTCTCTCTCAGAAAAGTATACTCCATCTGGTGATTCACAATGAACCAAGCATCTTCCAATTTCAAACTATTTCTTAGATCCAAAAGGGATTTTGACACCAGTTCATTTTCTGAAGAACAATCTCTCATGGTCGTATTGCAATTCCAGTCCCCTCCCATTATCATATTGCTCATGTTATTTCTTAAGAAATATATAAAATGTCATTACTAAACAATTGTTCTCTCTCTCTCTCTCTCTCTCTCTCTCTCTCTCTCTCTCTCTCTCTCTCTCTCTCTCTCTCTCTCTCTCTCTCTCTCTCGTTTTTCATTATTACCTGAAGGAGCATATATATTCAAAATTTGAATCTTTACAGCTGACACTCTAAACATAGCATGTATTACAAAACCATTTAAAACAATTTCTGAATTAAAAACGGCCACGTTAGATTTATTATTGGCAAGTATAGCTGAGCCTTCTTTAAGTTTTAGAGATTAATTTATCAGAATCTTACAATACTTTTCTGAATACTCAAATTTACATTTAACTTTAATGCTATGCTCCTGAATAAAAATCATATCAAGTGTATGCAAGAACATGAAATTAATAACTATTATCTACTTGTTTACATTATTCTATACATTTACATTGACTCTGGCAACATCCAATATTGACGAAATGAATTTTAAAGCATTCGAGAAATTTTTTGTTTCTTAGAGCGATTTCTATACATACCCGTGGAGTCACTGTCATTTTGAAACAACAAGGCATACTCAAAGTTTCATCCTTTTTCAGTGTTATTCGTAAGTCATTGCCAGCAGAGATATATGAGAGAGATATAAGATTTCTACACAGTTCCTTTTCAAGGGAGACAATGAGCGTAAAAAGGAGGAGAGGAAACAACGACCGCTAAATGGAAATGCGTAAAACCAAAAGACAAAGAAGTCAGGAGTGATTGTCCGAGACCGAAGGTGGGTTTGAAAATTTCCAGCCGAGTTTTATTTCTCAACTTTGAGCATTTTCCTAGAAAGTGGGAATTATGTTCTCTATTTAAGCCTTAATTGCAACATCAACCAAAGAAAGGTGTGACAATCTTCTTCGTTCCTTTGGAAGATGACCACATAAAATTGTCCATAAGAAGAATGTGTAACCCTTTTCATTGTGATAATCATATAACCAGTACAATTCAAGCATGACGCAAACCTTAGTGACCGAGAGGGGATGTGGCAAGTAAGTTGGCCCGTTCACTGATTACCACTTTTCACACTTTTTAAGAATCAATGATTCATGTGTGGTACATTGAATTGACTCCCCACAATATAATGGGAAAAGGCCATCGACAGAATTGTTTTGGTGAAGCGAATGAAGAGTGACTTGTACATAATTATAAGCTAATGCATGATATGGCAGCTAGTTATCGAGACATCGGTATTCTTCTCATTGCGTTTGGACTTTTAGCACAAAAGATTCAAAGCAATTATTGCGAAGGGGCTTTCTGCTAATATTCCAGTTTATTATATTATCAGTTTTTGCTTTATAGAATCATTTTGTAGGATGGAACTTTGTACAATAATGGTTATTATAATAATTATTATCATTATTATTATTATCATTATCATTGTGCCTACTAATTACGGAACAGTGAGAGCCAACACTTTGTCATAATTATTGTATAATGGAATTTTGATTATATCTGCAGAAAAAAAAATGGTAAAAAAAAATAACCAAAAATATTAGATTGGTGATTTCACTAGATCACTCACATGTTTCTGGCTAACAGCTATAATATGGGTCTTCCCTTTAGCGTGAAATTACATTTGGAGTTCATCCTTTTTTTTTCTTGTGCAAGGTCACAGGTGTTGGCCTCATGATCGAGGTGGTGAAAAACCATTGTCATGATAAATGAGATTTGTAATTAACAAAGCCATTATTTCATTCTATTCTGGAGCGAAAAATTTCAAGAATATTATTTCTGGCTAAAAGCTAGAATATGGGTCTTCAAATATCTTATTTTTCCTCTTGCTGTCACAGGAGCTTGTTTCTGAGTGAGTTCTCCAATAAATACTTACATATATATATATATATATATATATATATATATATATATATATATATATATATATACCAAGGCACTTCCCCCAATTTTGGGGGGGTAGCCGACATCAACAAATGAAACAAAACAAAAAAGGGGACCTCTACTATCTACGTTCCTCCCAGCCTGACAAGGGACTCAACCGAGTTCAGCTGGTACTGCTAGGGTGCCACAGCCCACCCTCCCCCGTTATCCACCACAGATGAAGCTTCATAACGCTGAATCCCCTACTGCTGCTACCTCCGCGGTCATCTAAGGTACCGGAAGAAGCAGCAGGGCCTACCGGAACTGCGTCACAATTGCTTGCCATTCATTCCTATTTCTAGCACACTCTCTTGCTTCTCTCACATCTATCCTCCTATAAATACTTGAAAGTAGTATTTCTGTTCTGTACTTTTTCATACATATTTTGCCTTTTTTTTTTTAATTCCAAGAAACATGACAATAGGGAGAAACACCAAGTAACAGAAGACGTCTTCATTTAGCTTGAAAAGGAAGAAAAGAAATCTAATAACGGGTCATGTCATCCAGGGCGGATTATCAACTGATTCACTCCTGCCACGATTTACCACTAATGGAGGGGGGGGGGAGGGGGGCCGGGGGTTTGGCGGCCAGGACCCATAATGCATGAATCATCAACTGAACCTATGAAATATCTAACCCAGTTTTAATCGAACCACACGTGGGTGTAATTTTGGTGTTATTACTTGAATAACACCAATATGACCGTGACAGGGCAGATTTTCGATACCTTGAAGTTTAATATTTGAGAAATATTTTAGTCGAAGTTTTTATTTTTTTTTAATTCTGCAAAAATAGGTAATGTTTCGAAGTACCCTCAAATGAAAAAAAAAAAAATGTTTGCACACTAGTAGATCCTTGGGGTAGGTCGCACGGGGTCGAAACCCTGCCCACCTTTAAAAAAAAAATTAAAAAAAGGCTTGACTGTAAAACTTAGTACTTTAACGAAAAAAGTTTGAATGCAAAACTTGTGGATTTCACGAAAAAAAAGTTTGACGGTAAAAGTTGGGGATTTCAGGGGAAAAGTTGGTCTGTGAAACTTGCAGATTTCACGAAAAAAGTTTGACGGTAAAACTTGGGGATTTTGCGAAAAAAGCTTTACATGGGGATTTCACTAAAAATATTTCACAATAAAACTTGGGGATTTTAGGAAAAAAAGTTTGACTGTAAAACTAAGGGGTTTACCCAAAAAAGTTTGACTGTAAAGCTAGGGGGTTTAGAGAAAAAAAAATCTTACTGTAAAGCTTGGGGATTTAGAGAAAACTAGGTGGGACCAACCCACCCCTGTGTATAGAAAATCTTCCTTCGAAATGCCGTGGCAATTCGTATATTTTTCAAACATGTATTTTTATTAAATGCCATTATTCAAAATCATTCGACAGGGATGGCTGAAAGGTCTAAAAGTTTCAGATTCTCAAGGAAGAAAGATTCTTCATATACTGTATAAAGCGTTACTCTCCCTTAACCCTTCAAGAGGGTTAAATAAAATTTGTGAGCCTATATAGTATACATATATATATATATATATATATTATGACACGCGTGAAAACTTAGTTTCGTTGATTTCTACAGCATATTATTTTGTTTAAAAATCACGTGACTGGCCAGAACCACAGCTGTGTGTCATTCAGCAACAGCAAAGCTAGTTATTATGACGAAGCAATCACTTCGTTACTCAGAAGCACAAGAATAACCAAGATGAAGTTGAAATGCAGAAATATCAATATCCAGAAATTCCTAATACAAAAATAATCTAATTTTGATGACTGGCTGTAATGCTTGGAACATAATTTTGATATAACAAAACCAAAAAGTAATAAAGAAATACATTC
>NC_090756.1:80552312-80564812 GCF_036898095.1 Palaemon carinicauda
ATGGTTTATTTATTTCCTTATTGCTTTTCCTCTCTGGGTTGTTTTTCCGTTATTATTATTATTATTATTATTATTATTATTATTATTATTATTATTGATATAATATGCAAGAGGTTGCAGTGATTAAAAGACAGGTCTTGATGGCTTGGGTGCTAGGTAGAGACTGCCCTTTATTCATAGCTACATGGGACTACATGATACCACATCCCCCTTATCACATACAAAGAATTGATTACACATAATAACTAATCTGGCATATAAGTACAAAGAAATAAACGATGAAAGTTCCATATTCAAACGTATTCCATTGTTTTCATCCCTTCACAATAAACATGCATAGTACAATTTGTGATTGTGGATAATAATATAAACATAATAGCTATTATCTTTGCAGACTTTGGTCAGAATAGTGTTGGTTACAGCAGGGCAGTCATAAATATGAAAATAAATGGCAAATTATAATTTTTTTTTTTTTTTTTTATGCAAAGAACAACAACACCCAAAATATATTAAAACAAAATGGAAACCTGATACACATGTAACGAGTGTTCGAAATGGAGCCTGTTCTCCAGTCCGAGACTCGTAAATTTTCAAATAAAATTCATTATTCTGAATCACTTATCAGTCCTGAGACTGATAACTTTTCTTGAGTTTCAAACTCTGGTAACGACCTCTCAGAATTTTCGGTCATGAAACGAGGGGGGGGGAGTTGTATATTATTATTATTTAACTTAACACTTTATGGGAATTTACGGTATGTGACTGCGTTACTTTCAATATATCTGGATGGGGTTTTCACCAGCCGGCCTGACTTGGTATACACCGCTGTCGGGTCTGTAGAGTTATCACTAGTTGCGGGTCTTTGGTGGGTTATTTCGGTCTCACTAGGTGGCGGCAGCGATATATCGGCGGGTCGTGGTGGAGGCTGTGCTGATGATGTTGGAGCCTGCTGCCGGGTGTTGGGCGGTTCTGTGTTTGTCGCGAGCGGTGTCGGACGGATGTGGGACCGGTTCCTCCTGAGACACGCTCCGTTTTGGGCTTCCACAATGTATGATTGGGGTTCTTCTGACTTACGTACCACTCTGCCTGGCACCCATGTGTGGCAGGCCTTGTCGAATATTCGGACTGGTTGTTCGGGTTGGAGGTCTGTGAAGTGCCGTTGTGTCCGATTTGGTCCTAGGCGGTCCTGGAGGTGGTTGCGGGTCGTGATGTGTGCGAGATGTGGTTCGTATCTGCCTGGTAGGTCAGTGGTCACATGGCGACCAAACATGAGCTCTGCGGGGCTGGTTGTCTTATTGTCGATCGGGGTGGCCCGTAAGTGGAGTAATGCAGTATGCATATCACCGCCTGTCTCAAGGCATTTTTTGATAATCGCCTTGCATGTTCCAACTGCGCGCTCCGCGAGGCCATTGGACTGAGGGTAATGTGGGCTTGATGTGATGTGCTCAATACCCCAGGCTTTTGTGAAGTCCTTCATGGCTGCTCCCGTGTATTGAGGTCCGTTGTCTGAGACCAGGGTTTTGGGGCATCCGAACAGCGAACACAGAAATTTGAGGTGGTTGGCCACACTTTCAGATGACAGGTTTTTTAGTTCGGTGACTATCGGGAATTTTGTGAAATAATCAGTTGTGATCAGATATGTCTTGTGGCCAATTTGGAAGATGTCCGAAGCGACTTTGAACCAGGGCATTGGGGGAATGTCATGATGCGTGGTTTCACTAGGACTTTGCTGGGGCTGGTACTTCTGGCATATGTCACATGCCCTGACCTTGTCCTCTATATCCTTTGCAATGTTGGGCCAGAATACACACTCCCGTGCCAGGGCTTGTGTTTTTGTGATCCCTTGGTGGGACCGGTGGAGCTGGTCCAATACCCGGCCTCTGACCTCTTTGGGGATGATAACTTGTCGCCCTTTGAATATGACTCCGTCTTCCACGGCAAGGCATTCTCTGTATGAGAAAAACTGGCGGATATCGGGGTGACAGCCTTTTACTGAGGCAGGCCAACCCTCGATGATAGTATGCTTGAGAGTGCGCAGCACTGGGTCGGTGTCAGACCTATGGCGGACCTCTTCCAAAATCTGGGGACCAAATTTTATGAGTGCAACTGATATCACGTCGATGTCATCTAGTTCCAGTCCGTCCACTCGTGTATCCAAAGGGATTTCCTTGTCATTTTGTGGGTTAGGAAGGCGTGATAGGGCGTCGGAGAGTACAAGGGTTCGTCCTTCCTTGTACTTGACCCTCATGTCATACCCCTGCAGTTTCAAGAAGAGACGTTGTAGTCTAGGTGGGGCACTGATAAGTGGCTTCTCCCAGATATTAACGAGGGGTTTGTGGTCTGTGACAGCTTCGAAGTCTCTTCCGTATAGGTAGGTATGAAATCGTTGCACACCGTGTACTAGTCCAAGGGCCTCTCGCTCGATATTGCTGTAATTTGCCTGCGTTGGTGTCAGGGCTTTGCTGGCGAAGGCTATTACCTTCCCGTCTTGGATGAGGGCCGCCCCGAGGCCTTTTTGCGATGCATCGACTTCAAGAGTCACGGGTCGAGTTGGGTCATAGTAAGACAGCGTGCTTGATGGTGCTATTTGGCGTTTCAGGTGTTGATAGGTGGATTCATGGTCTTCTTCCCATTGGAAGGGCACATCTTCCTTGATCAGATCTCGAAGTCTTTGTGACTGAGCTGAGTAATGTGGTACATAGGGGCTGAGGTAAGTCATTACTCCCAGAAATCTCTGTAGTTCCTCTTTATTGGAGGGTGACGGCATGTTATGCAGGTCGTGTACCTTTGACGGGTCTGGCATCATGCCCTTGCTGGTATAGCGTGTTCCGAAAAACTCGATTTCTGGTTTTGAAATGGAGCATTTCTTCGAGTTTAGGTTGAGTCCGTGTTGGGCTGCACGCTGCATGAACCCCATCAGGTTTTTGTCGTGTTCCGACTGGTCTTTCCCACATATTGCCACGTCATCAGCGATGCCAACAACACCTGGGAGATTCTCAATGATGGAGTCCATCCTGGCTTGAAATATGTCCTGGCTTACATTCAGCCCGAATGGTAGCCTTGTCCAACAATACCGGCCGTGTGGTGTTCGGAACGTTGTCAGTAGTTGTGAGTCCTCGTGTAGCGGTATACTCCAGTAGCCTGCTTTGGCGTCTAGCTTGGAGAACACTTTCGCTTTGGAGAATACCGGGTTGATCTCTTCTAGAGTGGGAATCTTGTGGGGACATCTTTTGAGGTTTTGGTTGAGCCGCTTGGGGTCCAGGCAGATCCGTAGGCTTCCATCGGGTTTTGTGACATACACAAGGCTGCTACACCAGTCTGTGTGTGCCGTTACGCGTCTGATAACCCCCTCTTTCTCCATAGTGTCAAGCTCGGACTTGATGCGGGGCTTCAGGTGGATACTCACCTTACGGGGCGGATCACAGAAAGGTATCGCGTCATCCTTGAGGTGGAGCATCGCGGGCTCTTTTAGTTTGCCGATACAGTCAAACTGTGCTGGGAATTGTGCTTTTAGTTGTTCGACTGACCTAATAGGGCCTTGTTGGCTTGGTTGCTCAGGTATTCCAGTAACGTCGTTGACATTGATATCCACAATACCGAGTTTTTGGCATGAGGGAAGGCCAAGTATGGCTGGACCAGACACATCAACCACGAAGAACTTTTCTTGCGAGAATGCTGGGTTGCTGAGTTTGCGGACGCTGAGCATTAGTGACCCTAGGCAGGGAATATTGTCGCCACTGTATGATGTCAGTCTTACTGATGGTTCTGGGGATAGTACGAGGCTGGTGGGTGCATCACCAAACATTTGCTTGTATGTCCGCAAGGGCAGCGTATTGCCACCGGAACCTGTGTCGATTTTGAGTTTCAGGGGCCCATGGGCTGGGGGGTTTTCATGCTTGACCATGAGCTTTGAGAATGCTTCTCGTTTCAGTGCCACTCCTATGTCGGAGATCGTTATCATGTTGAAGTTTGGCATATAATCTGTTTCTTCATCAAGATTAGGGTTTTCATTAACCATGACTTCGTGTTGCCTGTGGTTAGGAGCCCGATTCGGCCGTCGGTAGGAGCGCCCTCTTGTCTTGCTCTGACGTTGTGTCTGTTGCATGTTGTCTCCTGGCATTGTTCTGCCTCCATCAGTTTTGCGGCACATCTTTTTCCAGTGCCCCTTGATGCCACAACCACTGCATCTGTCATTGTAAGCGGGGCATGACCTTATGGGATGGCTAAGCCCACAGTTCCAGCAGGGGTTGTCCGTGGTTTGTAGTTTGTTCCGTGGCTCGTTGCTTTCCCTTCGAATTGCATCCACGTTGGTATGGCTTGTACTTGTGTTCTCAGAGCTCATCTGTATGGAGCGTAATGATGCCGTGGAGGCCGCAATGGCCTCGTATTCCCGACCTCTCTCTAGAACGTTGCTCACAGCATAGCCCTTCGGTTTAGTTAGGAGTTCTTTCCGAAATTCTTCGAATTGTGTTCGTAGTATGGTCATTTCGATAAGTCGTTCGTTGAGTTCTCTGTCTTCAAACTCGCACTTTGTCGCTTTTTCACGGAGTCTGGCCAGGAATTGACTGATTGTTTCAGCAGGTTTCTGTTTAGTATTTGCAAATTCGAGGCGGTGAACTCGGAAATTTATTTTGACCGTTGCATCAACCTCACTTTCAATAAGCCTCCATATGTTCTGCGGCACACGTTGCTCCTGTTCAGTGAGGCCGCTCGCCAAGATACGCCTCATGCCCTCATCGCCGAGGGCAATTTTGATTTTAGTTGCTTGCTTGCCCGGGTCTGAGACTTCCTGGTCTTCGAGGTATAAGTTCATGCGCGCCTTGAATGCACGAAATGACTCGGCCAGGGGCTGGTGAGCCCAGTCCATACTTGGGCATTTAGGCTGGGCCATGATTGGATTTGGTTTCTAGTGTTACACAATAGATAGATAGTGATTGGATTAATAACACAGTTTACGGTTCACAAAAAGAGACATATAATAAGAGTATGGAAATCACTACAAAAATTTGTCACTGGTAGTCGGCACGGTTTTCAGTTTTGTTTACACTGCTGAATGTACGTTGTTGTTTGGCTCATTTTGTGAAGTAGTGCGCGGATAACAATGGCCAAAATACTTGTAAGTAATCTATTCACAACTTTCTTCACTATTCTCACTGTAATCACGGTGCACTAATGTCCATTCTATGCCATATTCTGACGATATAAGTTATGTATGGTTGTTATCTGGGCCGGTATGACAGTCTTTGTTCAGTTGCCGTTGGGTGAAAATGGCGTCATCTGCGGCCGCTGGTAATAAACTTGGGCTGATTATGAGTCCTCTTCTCAGTTATTACGGACAGGAGAGGTATGTAAAGTGTCTCTATGGTCCGGGTTTGTTGATGGAATGGCGTGGGTTGCGTTACCACGCTGCCACCATGATATAATATGCAAGAGGTTGCAGTGATTAAAAGACAGGTCTTGATGGCTTGGGTGCTAGGTAGAGACTGCCCTTTATTCATAGCTACATGGGACTACATGATACCACAATTATTATCAATCTATTCCTCACTAGGTTGTTTTTCCGTTATTATTATTATTATTATTATTATTATTATTATTATTATTATTATTATTATTATTATTATTATTGTTGTTGTTGTTTTTGTTGTTGTTGTTGTTGTTGTTGTTGTTGTTGTTGTTAGAAGTCAAATAGCCCTAATGCTAAAGGTAAAGCACCTCAAAATAGAAGTCAAAAAGCCCCTAATGCTACAGGTAAGGCACTTCAAAATAGAGGTAAAGAGACCCTTATGCTAGAGGTAAAACACCTAAAATTAGAAGTCAAAGAGCCTCTAATGTTATAGGTAAAGCACCTCAAAATAGATGACAAAGAGCCCCTAGTGCTAGAGGTAAGACATCTCAAAATAGAGGCCCAAGATCCTCTATTGCTAGAAGTAAGGCATCTAAAACTAAATGTAAAAAACTTCTAGTCTCAAGAGGTGAGAATCTTTAAATAGAGGCCAGAGAGCCTCTGATGCCAGACGTATGGCATCTCAAAATAGAGGCCAGATAACTCCTAATGCTGGAAGTAAAGCACCTCAAAATACAGGTCAAAGAGTCTAATGCTATATAAAGGCATCTCAAAATAGAGGGCAAAGAGCCTCTATTGGTAAAGGTAAGTTACCTCATAAAGGTCAAAGACCCTCTAATGCTAAATGTATGGCCCCTCAAAATAGAGGTAAAAGAGCATGCAAGGATAAAGGTAAAGCACCTAGATATAGAGGTCAATAAACCTTTAATGCTAGAGGTAAGGCACCTCAAATTAGAGGTAAAAGAGCATCCAATGCTATTAGTATTGCACCTAAATATAGAGTCCAATGAACCTCTGTTGCTAGAAGTGTGGCACCGCAAAATAGAGGTAAAAGAGCATCTAAGGATAGAAGTATAGCACCTAAATATAGAGGCCAAAGACTCTTTAATACTAGAAGAATGTCACCTCAAAATAGAGGTCAAACGTCCTTTGATACTAGAAGGTCACCTCAAAATAGAGGGCAGAGAGACTAATGCTAGAAGTATGGCACCTCAAAATAGAGGTCAAAGGTCCTTTAATTATAGAAGAATATCACCTCAAAATAGAGGGCAAAGATACAAATGCTAGAAGTTATTGGGAACTGAGACCGACACGATTGTAATACATTGGATCCCTCTCTCGTAACGGCTAATTTTTCGTCTAACTAATTTTCGAGTCAATACAATATGAATATCTCCATTGACTTTTCAAGGCCATGATTAAGTAAAAACAATTAAAAATAAATATTCCAATAAAAGTTCATTTATAAAATCATTGATAAAAAGATTTTGGTTAATTTACTGTACAAACGAGGAAATGAATATGAATAGTGGAGAGAGTTGACTAGACCACCGACCAGCTATATAATGGGGTTAATAAGGTCCTAAGAAGAAGAAGAAGAAGAAGAAGAAGAAGAAGAAGAAGAAGAAGAAGAAGAAGAAGAAGACAGTTACTTGAATAGCTAAGGCCATCGGTTGTCTTTGCTCTGCAGTGAGAGCATAATTGTTTAGAACCTTGTTTTCAATTATGGCTTCGAAATGCCCTGTTGGGAGTCAGCAGGTTGTCTGGTGTGATTCAAGAAGTATAAAGCGATCAAAAACATATTATCTATAATAATATGTTTAGTCTGAACCCTGGGTCACTGAGGTGTGCTTCAAAGAGGAAACGATTTGAATCTTCAACTTCATTACTCCATATTTGTTAGGCCTATGAATATTTCCATTCCTTCACTTCAATATTTATCCAACAGTTACAAATAATTTCCAAGCTTTCACTACTACTACTAATATATATATATATATATATATATATATATATATATATATATATATATATATATATATATTTATATATATATATATATATATATATATATATATATATATATATATATATATTGTGCGGAGGGGGAATATCCAAAGAATTATATCAAACGGTCTAAAAGTATTGTTTAGACAGTCATAGCTACGAAATAAACAACAATTGTAGTGAAATCTTGGAAATTATATATATATATATATATATATATATATATATATATATATATATATATATATATATATATGTATGTATGTGTGTGTGTATGTGTGTGTGTGTGTGTGTGTGTGGAGAATTTTTATGTTCTGAGTGGGAACTTAGTCCGGGAAAGCCTCCCTAATGGTCGTTACTCAAAGATCAACAGGGGAGGTTAATGAGCAATTACTCTCTAGCACAAACACCCTGTTAATGACTTTACTACCACAGTTCACTAACCATCACTCTTAAATACAAAAGGGGGAATTTTTACTGTCCAGAGGCCGGAGAACTCCACACGTGAAAATAAGGTAATTTATGGCCTACTCTAGCTTTGTCAGGTCTATAGTCATCTCACTCTTAGGCTCTGTTCCGACTCCGTCCCAGCTACCCTAGCGAGATGCTGGACAGGTATTTTACGTTAATGTAATTAGACAAAATCCAAAATGGGAGCAGTGATGTAAAGTAGTTTAAAAGTTTAAAGATAAGGATCTTTACCTTCGAAGCAAATATATTAAATACAAAGTTCCTCGCTGTTACCACCTATAGACTTAGGTTTACTCTTCAAATATTGGGTATTCTGTCCAGTGTTCAAATATTCCCAGTTTAAACATTAAATAAATGAGGGAGCAAAAAATACTAAAGAGGTTTAATTAACCTAATATTGATTTATTCACAAATTTACATTAAAAGAAAACGGACATCTTAACAACACAAAAATGGAATCATAAAAGGAATGCAAATTAAAAGCAATTGAAAATAATAAAAATGATTGATTAGACACGTGGTCTGCAATAATCAAAAATGGGATCGGACACGTGGGTGGTCCATGTGACCCAGAGACTGTGCTAGTCTCAAAACAAGAAATAATATCGAAAAAATATTTACACACAATCCCACCGCACACACTCTGAATATTATAATTATCCAGGTTCCCTATCAAGTTAAAATTAGTCTAAGCTAAACTAAAAAATGGGGGAATAACTGTGGCCAATTTTGTAGTACCTGCACTCCTTTGAGATCAGTCCTATGCCTGTGATAGCTGTTGACCTGGTTGCACTTTGCACTCTTTTCTGGCCCACCCCAAGAATCCTTTTTTGTGGTAATATGGTTCCCAGGTTTCACTCCTTCACTGTCTCCAGCCGGCAGCCACAGGACTCCTTGGTGATTCACGTTTTGGGAGAGGGGGTGAGCCAGAGGTGCACAGGTTCATTGACCAGGCAGGTCAGTCGGTCAGGGCGACTTCGGAACGAATGGGCCGACACTAAGGTCCAAGGGCATCACCTGGCTTCACCTTTCCAGACAGTTGACCGCCATGATGCGCACGTTATTCCATTGGGGGTGCCATATTGTTGCAAGGAGTGCAGAGGAGGCAGGATTTCGTACTAAATACTTTAGAAAAATCTTGCTGCTCTAAGGGAGTTTATATATACAATAATCCTACCTATTCTGGCTTGCTAAAAATTAATTAAATAATGATTGATTAGCAATGGGCTGGTGCGATGGGCATACATCTTAAAATTAACAAACCTTAATTGGTATTGAGAAATAAAAGATGCATTAATTCAGCAGTATTGAAATTTATATCAAGATTCAGTTTAGGAATTTAATCTCGACCCATGTACTTTAAGGAAAGAACCAACATACGCCGGGGTTACACTAAGGGTTCGGCCAGACCAAGCGCCGCCACCTACATAAGATACCTAAGGTTTCAATTTGCCACCATAACCTCTTGCCGCTCTCCTCGCCGCTAGCCGTGCTTGGTCTGGCCGAGCCTTAAGGCCCTTTGTTGTGTGCGTATCTATGCTGTGACGTCACGAGCATGGCGTGCGCCGCTGTCAACAAGTTTTAGTTTAGAATAGCCCTCCCTATGTTTCGTTAAAGAAAACTTGATGTAGGAGAGGACGTTTAAGGGGTAGCTATAGTATTAGTAGAAGAGTTAAAAATACGATTGAAAGAAGAAGAGTGAAGAAAAATTCTTCATACTACCCCCTAAACATTGGTTTTACCCCTTAACTAATGGATTCACCACCTAAACCTTGGTTCCACCCCCTAAACATTGGTTTTACGCCCTAACCATTGGTTCCACCCCCTAAACATTGGTTTTACCCCCTAACCAATATTTTCACCACCTAAACCTTGGTTCCACCCCCTAAACATTGGTTTTACCCCTTAACCAGTGGTTCCACCCCCTGAGCATTTGTTTTACCCCCTAACCATTGGTTTCACCACCTAAACCTTGGTTCCACCCCCTAAACATTGGTCTTACCCCTTAACCAATGGATTCAACACCTAAACTTTGGTTCCACCCCCTGAGCATTGTTTTTACTCCCTAACCATTGGTTCCATCCCCTAAACATTGGTTTTACCCCCGAACTTCTGTGTCTGCAACCAGTACAGTATCATCCGCAAACAACAACTGATTTACCTTCCATTCATGGTCATTCTCGTCTACCAGTTTTAATCCTCGTCCAAGCACTCGAGCATTCACCTCTCTCACCACTCCATCAACATACAAGTTAAACAACCACGGTGACATCACACATCCCTGTCTCAGCCCCACTCACACCGGAAACCAATCACTCACTTCATTTCCTATCCTAACACATGCTTTACTACCTTTGTAGAAACTTTTCACTGCTTGCAACAACTTTCCACCAACTCCATATAACCTCATCACATTCCACATTGCTTCCCTATCAACTCTATCATATGCTTTCTCCAGATCCATAAACGCAACATACACCTCCTTACCTTTTGCTAAATATTTCTCGCATATCTGCCTTACTGTAAAAATCTGATTCATACAACCCCTACCTCTTCTAAAACCACCCTGTATTTCTAAGATTGCATTCTCTGTTTTATCCTTGATCCTATTAATCATTACTCTACCATACACTTTTCCAACTACGCTTAACAAACTAATACCTCTTGAATTACAACACTCATGCACATCTCCCTTACCCTTATATAGTGGTACAATACATGTACAAACCCAATCTACTGGTACCATTGACAACACAAAACAAATATTAAACAATCTCACCAACCATTCAAGTACAGTCACACCCCCTTCCTTCAACATCTCAGCTCTCACACCATCCATACCAGACGCTTTTCCTACTCTCGTTTCATCTAGTGCTCTCCTCACTTCATCTATTGTAATCTCTCTCTCATTCTCATCTCCCATCACTGGCACCTCAACACCTGCAAAAGCAATTATATCTGCCTCCCTATTATCCTCAACATTCAGTAAACTTTCAAAATATTCCACCCATCTTTTCCTTGCCTCCTCTCCTTTTAACAACCTCCCATTTCCATCTTTCACTGTCTCTTCAATTCTTGAGCCAGCCTTTCTTACTCTCTTCACTTCTTTCCAAAACTACTTCTTATTCTCTTCATATAAATGACCCAAACCCTGCCTTTTTTGCCTCACGTACCTTGCGCTTTACTTCCACATTTTTCTCTCTATATTTTTCATACTTCTCTACACTATTACTCTGCAGCCATCCTTCAAAAGCTCTCTTTTTCTCTTCCACTTTTACCTTCACTCCTTCATTCCACCATTCACTGCCCTTCCTCATGCTGCCTCCAACAACCTTCTTGCCACACACATCACTTGCAATCCCAACAAAATTTTCTTTTACTAACTTCCACTCCTCCTCTAAATTGCCCGTTTCTCTTACTTTCACTTCGTCAAATGTCATTTTCAACCTTTCCTGATATTTACTTTTTACCCCCGGTTTTATTAGCTCCTCAACCCTCACTAGCTCCCTTTTACATTCACCTACTCTATTCCCCCACTCTTTTGCTACAACTAATTTTCCTTCCACCAAAAAATAATCAGACATACAGTTAGCCATACCCCTAAACACGTGCACGTCTTTCAATCTTCCAAACATTCTTTTAGTTATCAACACATAATCCATTAATGCCCTTTCTACTACTCTTCCATTTGCCACTCTTACCCATGTATACTTATTTTTATCTTTCTTTTTGAAAAAGCTATTACTTATCACCATATCTTGCTCAACACACATATCCACCAGTCTCTCACCACTCTCATTTTCACCTGGTACGCCATACTTCCCAATGACACCTTCTACCTCTCCAGCGCCCACTCTAGCATTTAAATCACCCATGACAACTACATAATTCCTTCTACCCAGTCCTTCTACACACCTAGTTAATTCATTCCAGAACTCATTCCGCTCTTCTTCACTTTTCTCACTACCTGGCCCATACACACTGACAAACGCCCAACATTCCCTACCCAACCTAACCCTTACCCACATTAACCTAGATGATATCTCCTTCCATTCCACTACTTTACCTGTCATCCATTCACTCAACAATAAAGCCCCACCCTCTCTCGCTCTTCCCCTTTCAATCCCAGACACTCTACCAGACATTTCACCAAACATCACTTCACCCTTTCCTTTTATCTTCGTCTCACCTAAGGCCAATACATCCATCCTTCTATTCCTAAACATACTTCCAATTTCACATCTTTTACTCTCTATCGTACTACATCCCCGCACATTCAAACACCCCAAAACTAGAGTGCGGGGAGCAGTCACTCTCCCCCCAGCTCCATCTCTTTGATGATGTCTCACAGGATTTTCATACAGGAGAGGGGGTTCCCAATCCCCCTCGTCCCGTCCCTTTTAGTCGCCTCTTACGACACGCAGGGATAACGTTGGCGCTATTCTAATTTTTATATACCCCTGTGGCCACAGGGGGCATATATATATACTGTATATATATGTATATATATTATATAAAATATAATATATAAATGAATATATGTATATAAATATATATATATACATATATATATATATATATATATTTATATATTACATATATATATATATATATATATATATATATATATATATATATATAGACACACACACGTATATATATAAATATATAAATA